>NW_024097674.1:0-43204 GCF_016545835.1 Crotalus tigris
ATTGCTCTTCTCTGAACTTTTTCTAAGGTCTCAACATCTGTTTTGTAGTGTGGTGACCAAAACTGTATGCAGTATTCCCTGTCTTTCTCATGATGTTCTCTGCATATAGGTTAAGTAGGCAAGGTGACAGAATACAGCCTTTCTGGACTCCTTTCCCAATTTTGAACCAATCAGTGGTTCCATGTCCAGTTCTCACTGTTGCTTCTTGGCCCACATATAGGTTTCTCAAAAAACAAATACAATGGTCAGGTACTCCCATCTCTTTAAGAACTTGCCACAATTTGTTGTAATCCACACAATCAAAGGTTTTGGATAGGCAAGGGAGCAGATGTTTTTCTGGAACTGCCTAGCTTTCTCCATGATACAGTGTATGTTGGTAATTTGATCTCTAGTTCCTCTGCGTCTTCAAAATCCTGCCTGTACTTCTGGAAGTTCTTGATCCACATACTGCTGGAGTCTAGCTGGAGTCATACACAATACAACATACAAAATGTATCTGTAATGATATTTCTAGTATTTAAGGGTGTTGGCATGACCGTAGAAGAGACCTCTTCTCTGCTATTAGCATTTATGACTTGTTGACTTAAGCAGAGTGTTAAAGTGCTAACAAGAAGCCAACTTGGGATTACATGAATCTAGAAATTTGGGAAGTTTCCAAAAATTTCCTTTCTTGTGCAATAGATTCTCTTTTCTAATGTTATTTTGAAGAAAATGTGTAGGCATCTTCACTGCTTATCCTTCCTTTCCCCCTTTCAATGAAATGTCATTTCCTATCTGCCAATCAGGATTTCTTCATCAATCTATTGCTTTGTTTACATGTCTCTCTTCTGACTTTTCTCTTTGAAAGCAGGAACACCACACCACCATCTCCCACCCAATCCTGACCCCTTCTTACCAATGATCTGTGGGGTCTATTAGACAGTCTCAGCCCTCCCCTCATGGGATCCTCAGACACACAACCCACTATGGAGAAATGGCTGGTGAATTTGTTAGAATAGCTGAAACGGATAAATTAACTTATTTGATTGCAGAAAGGAAATTTTCTACATTTATTCATGACTGCAACCCTCTTATGCCTTTCTTGCATAAAAATGGAAAAAAATGCTAATATTTCTAGCTCAGGATTGAAATGACGAGTCCTGAGCACTCTGAGTTTGCTTGTTTTTTTGCAGATGTTTCATTACCCAAACAAGGTAACATCATCAGTCATAGTCACTGATGATAGTTACTAGCACTCATGATGTTACCTAGTTTGGTAATGAAATGTCTGTAAGAAAACAAGCAAGCTCAAAGAACACCAAGGACCCCTCAAATAAATAAATACTTCTGATTTGATAAAAAAGTACTTTTGATTGTTAGACAGGATAGATTACAGAAAAAAAAGAGAACATACTTTCTTCTAACAGTTTGGTAGATCTTAATAACTATAAAATATTTTATTAATGAACAAATGTCCCTTGGATTAAAAAAAAAGGTGTGCACCATTTATTTTGCAGTTTTATTTTCTCCAGTTGTTGCCTGAAATTCAGATACCCTAAATTGGAGGGTGATGAAAATTTCTGGAGCTGATGAAAATTTCTCCGAATTTGAGAGATTAAAAACATTTTTTCTTTTGCAAAATTAGCCTTTTCACCCCTACCCAACAATATAAATCACACTGAGAAACATTTTTGGGAATGGTGGGTGGTCCAAGTCTTTTGATAGGGCACAGAAACAAATGATACAAAAATATGGTATATGTGATAAATCAGAAAGCAACTAAAGAAAGAATCAATGACATTTATTACCCGAGACAACTGAACAATAGAAAACATTGATGAGAGATTACATTCCACATATGGTAAATCTATGGGTTACATCATGCCCTTTCCAGGCTTGATTTGTTTCTTATTTAAAACTTGCAAGTCTATTTAATTACTTTCAGAATATACTGTCTAAGGTTCAGTTGCTGAAAAGGCTAGATTTTTTCCCATAGAAAAAAACAGAAGAAAAGCATTCTTTCTAAAGTCTGAAAGGAGACCAACACTGGCAAACTAAAATGCTAATAACATCCTCACTTAAAGGCTAATAATGAAGCCTAAAATGCTAAATAATACTGCCAGACACAGGAACATAAAAACATGGAAATTAGGCTTAAACAGGAGATCACTTCAAAAAGCAGCCTGATAATGTTTTCTCCTGAAAAGTACCCAATTGGTGGGAATTATATTGGGTGAGAATTATATCCCCAGAACATCCATCAGAATCATTTTTTTACTTCAGCTTTGAACATCAGTTGCTCCTTTGTATTCAGGTCTGGCCTTAGCAAAATGATGTAACACTTAGGGATGAAGATGCAGCCCAGAAGCCCAGCACTGGAGGCCAAGATGGAGAAGACTTGCACAGCACCCATGAATTTCCCTTTGGTGCTCAGATAGGTAGGCACAAAGGAGATCCAGACACTGCAAAAGACCAGCATACTGAAGGTGATCAGCTTGGATTCATTGAAGGACCCAGGCAGATTCCTGGCCAGGAAAGCCACCATGAAGCAAATGGCAGCCTGAAAGACCATGTAACCAAGGGCAACATAAAACATAGTGACAGAGCCTTCATTGCACTGCAGAACAATCTCTCTAGGCTGCGAATACATGTCAGAATCAGGGAATGAAGGAAAGACTCCTAACCAGGTGAAACAAATGACAACCTGGAAACTGGAACAAGAAAGGATGAGGGAGTTGGCCAGATTCTTGCCCAGCCACCTTCTCACTCTGTTTCCTGGCTTTATGGCCAGGAAGGCCAGCACCACCATAATTGTTTTGGCCAAGACAGAAGACACAGCAATGGAGAAGATGATGCTGAAAATTGTTTGTCGGAGAAGACAGGTGGTTCTCCTTGGCTGACCAATGAAGAGAAAGGAAGTCAAGAAGGAAAGCAGAAGGGAGATCAGGAGGATATAGGAGAGGTCCCGGTTGTTGGCTTTGACAATGGGAGTTTCTTGGAATTTAATGAAGATTCCCAAGACTAAAACTGTGGTTAGGATTAGGAATAGGGCAAAGAAAGTAAGAATAATTCCCAAATGCTCTTGATGGGACAAAAAGGTGGCAAGTTTGGGGATACATTGATCTCGATGCTTGTTCTGATACTGATCGTCTGGACATCTGGTGCACTGGTCTGCATCTGTGGAGGACAAATGTATATTTACCATGAATGTATAGGACGGGAATTAAAATTTGAAATCAGGAAACCCACATCTGAATTTGTGTGTATTCATCAGCAGGGGGATGGAAGGCAGAAATAAAAATTTAGGAGTATGTGTATAGCTGTGCTTCTTTGCATTAGTATGTGTCCCAAGTGTATGAAGTGTGAAAATGTGGCTAGATTAGGGGCAGACAACTCTAGGAAGCAAAAGGGGAGAAGGGACAACCATCATGTAGGAAAGTCCCTAATGGACTGGGATTGGCCAAACTGACAGGCTTGGAATATTCTGTTTTTCAAAAATGGAGTTTGATTTGTCCCATTACTCATTAATTGAAGAATAAAATTGAAATACAATACCAATATTGTTCAACTATTTATAGATTCATTTTGTCCCACCAAATCCCAATAGTTAATGATTAAAAAGGGGGAGATAAACTTTTCTGGTTTGACCTTTCTCTCTAATAGACATAATAAGGAGAGATTCCTCTCCAATAGCAATGTATTCCCCCAATGTGTTCCCGCTGTATTCCACAGGAAACACAGACCATGATTGCCTACTCCTTGGATATCTTGGGAGAAGATGGGTAGGCAGAAATGTGTCTATCCTGAGTCCATGCTAGAATGGAGATGACAAGATTACCGACGAGGTCCTGTGTGAGTTGGCTTTCATTCATCTCAATGGAGAGCTTCATATTCTAGAAACAACATCATTCTGTTTGTCATGGTGTAACAACAAGCTGCTTCATGTCACTTCAACTGATCCTCCAGAAAGTTGCAGATGCTTCTCATAGCTGCTTCGCTTCTTCTACATCTCAACATCTCATTCCAATACATTCTTGCAGGTCATATTATTGCGATCTCCTTGGTGAAATTAATTCTGATAATTAAATTAATACTCCCTCTCCACAATACCCAAATTAGAAATATCTTCTCAGAAAAGATCTGCAGGAAACT
This sequence comes from Crotalus tigris, assembly GCF_016545835.1. Taxonomy (NCBI): domain Eukaryota; kingdom Metazoa; phylum Chordata; class Lepidosauria; order Squamata; family Viperidae; genus Crotalus; species Crotalus tigris. Next base: position 4,132 of record NW_024097674.1, read on the forward strand.
TTGCTCCTATCTGAAGGGCTGTTTTGATTCCCACTCACCCACCGTCTTTGGTGGAAAAGCTCCCTTCTGCACAGGGGATGCAGTTGTAGCAGCAGATTGGTTTTCCTTCCTGGACCACCTTGAAATATCCAGGCTGACAAGGCTCCACACACTGGGAGTAAGGCAAGGGCTGAAAGTGAATAGAATTGGCATTCAGAAGCATCGGCAAAACTGATCAGCAATGAAATGAATTATAGAATTGGAACGGGATCAGCAAAACAGGTATGTGCAAAATGGACTAGAAATGGAACATTGTGTTTCTCCTCCAGGCCATATTGTGGTGACTACTCCAGGGAAGGTCTAATAATTTTCTAGAAAGTTAGTTTTTTACACTGAATGCAGTTCATGATAGTCAGACATGCTTCCATTTTGGAGGACTGACTCTGGAAGACTGTCAGAGCAACTTTTGGAAAAACCCCTCAGCATGATTTAGAGGAGAAATGGGAATTCTGGAATTCTCCAGGATGAGGGATTTTGCACATTTCCTGTACCAAATGTATAGATAAATTCAATCCTTGCATTTCTACATGTCCAAATGAAAAAAATACAGAATTTTATTTCTCTCCCCCCCAGCTTAAATCCTGCTTCTGTTTTCCTCCACCCAAACATAATTTCCCTCTGTGTCCCTTAGATGTCCACACTTCACACAACAAATTTTCTTTTGCTAGTTCTAAATGGAAACAGTATAAGTCTGAAGGATGAATTTAACAGAATAACAGAATTGGAAGGGACCTTGGAGGTTTTCTAGTCCAAACCGCTGCTTGGACAGGAAACCCTATATTATTTCAGACAAATGGTTGTTCAGTGTTTTCCTAAAACCCAGCAGTGATGGAGCACCCACAGGTTCTGGAGGAAAATCATCCCACTGATTAATTCCTCTAAATGTCAGGAAATTCTTCCTTAGTCAGTCTGATATATAGTTTGGGAAGGAAGGAGACACAGATTGAGAGGATAGACAAAAGTAAAGAGATGGGACACCTTCCCCCCCACCTGATTGAGCCATTGAGGCTTCATGATGATTTCCTTGTTGATGCTGAATTTGATTCCAATGGCTCCTTCTCTGACTAGACTCCCAAATTTCACTCTGGTGGTGGACTTATTAGGAAACCACACCCAGCTCAAAATGTCAAAGTCAGCCATCAAATCTCCATTCGTATCCAAGTACATTCCTTCCATGGTGTTGTTGTAGATCTGGGGGTCCTTCAGGAAATGGTGAAGCTGCAGTGTATGAGGAAAGATGTTTTTACAGAAATGGAATCGTCTGAACATGTTGACGTACAGAGATATAATGAATTTGGCTTATTGAACTGCAGCCTGTTTTCTTCTCAGGACAATTTGCATAATTTGTCTATGCATAGATTTGCTTATTTATTAATTGTACTTAATATTACAATTATCAGTGTAAATCCTTGTGGGAGATGCTTTCTTTTCAACATATGGCATTCCCAGATGGCCCCTCTCCTTTTGTTCTATTGTTTTATTTCTCTCCTTGAAAATAACTAGATGGTAAAAGGGCAGGAGAAGGAAAATCCTTTACCTACAGATATGTTTGGTTACATCATCTATTACTTATACAAGCACTGCACTGAGCCTTGATTATTTATTTTGGATCCTGCATTGTGATTCCACAAGAGAGAAGATGGAGCATTGTAGAAGACACAGCATCAGTTTGTACAACAAAGTCCTGGAAATATTAATTGGCTTTAGGAAATTGGAAAGCAAATGTCAATATTTGCAGTTGACTGTTGTATGTACTTTGTCAACGCTGCTAATATTGAATATTCTTGCTTTGACAAAATATGCAGAACTGTCTGGTATTTTTAGAGTTAATTTAGAAGCCAGAGAAAAGGAACGGAAGTGAATCTCTGTCCTCTGGGCTAATTGGATAATGGGATATATAACAGCTAATTTAGGGAGGGGACATGCTGATAATTTAACTGCTCAGAGGAAGAGAACTCAGATCTTAGCATAAAGACTCTGTTATGCCTGTGCTGACATTTTGTAACAATAAATGACTTTTAGGAAAATCAATGCCTGGAAGTTCTTTGAAGTGTTTCATTACTCGGAACCATAACTACATGCTAAGATCTGAGTGATCTTGTTATCTGAAGAAAATATGAACACTGATTCTGAGGGAAAGCTTAAATATTGATTCTGGTGCTCTTTGGGTGATTTAACAGGATATACACTGATAACTGTAATATTAAGTGCAATTAATAAATAACCAAGTACAAGGTACCATGATGGGGTCACCATATCAGGCCTAATAGCAGAAGCAGTCATGCAACAACTTGCATCTATAGCTATACCCACCATTCAACCAAAATTTTGGACAAGCTATGTTGATGAAAACTTCATGATCAAATGCTCCCAAATTGAGGAAACACGCCATCTACTCAATAACATATTCCCTGGGATCAAATTCACACACAAAGAGGAAACAAACAACAGACACCCATTCCTCAACATTGACATAAGGAGACTGGACAACGGAGAACTGGAAACCCATGTCTACTGCAAAGCTACACACATGGACCAGATCCTCAGCTTCCAAGCAACCACCCACTGCACCCAAAAGAAGCTGTGTCCAGACCCTCTTCAGAAGGGCCAGGACACACTGCAGCATCACCACACTAAGAAAAGTGGAAGAGAAATAGCTGCTTGCTGTGTTTCTCCATAACAGCTATCCCCCCCTCCAAAAAATTCGTATTCCAACACACAGCACCCAAACCACAACATAGCACATAGCCAACCATCACGCAAAAACTAACTCTACCCTATACAAAAGGGATGTCAAAATGACAGCCAGAATTCTCTAACCCCTAGGAATAGCAATAGCCCAAAACCCACAACAACACTCTGCCAGGAATTATCCAGAACCAAGATACAGAAGAATGAAAGAAACAATGTAATCTACAGAATCAACCATAACCATTGCAACCAATTCTACATGGGACAAACATCATATCAATTACAAAATAGGATCCATGAACACTGGCTGGCAGTCAAATGTCATGATCCCAAATCCTTAATATCTATCCCCATCAACACCAAACAATTATAGGATTATAGATAAAATAATTTATAAAGGTAAAGAAGCCTACCAACAAAATTTGATTAAAAAGTCTTTTTTAGATTTTTATTCTAAATTATATGGTAATGAAAGTATACAAACTTCAGATATAGAAAAATATTTACAGGGAGCACATTTTCCTAGACTTATGAGTGATCAATGTGATGGGATTAATGGTTTAATTACTTCTGAAGAGATTATTTTTGCAATTAAACAATTGAAGGTTGGTAAGACTCCAGGTACTGATGGGTTAACAGCGATTTATTACAGGATGTTATCTGAAGAAATGATAGAACCATTAAAGGTACTTTTTAATGATATTTTATCTGGAGCAGAATTACCTCCATCCTGGAGAATGGCCTTCATATCATTAATTCCAAAGGATGACCAGGATCTGTCCCAACCTAGAAATTAGAGGCCTATATCTCTTTTAAATACAGATTATAAGATTTTTGCAAAGATATTGGCAAATAGATTAATGCAGGTTTTGAAACATTTGATTCATACTGACCAATCTGGATTTATAATGGGGAGATATATGAAAAACAATGTAAGACAAATTGTTAATTTAATAGAGTATTTGGATAAGAACAACCAAATCCCTGCTGATTTAATATTTATGGATGCTGAGAAAGCTTTTGATCAATTAGATTGGAATTTTCTATTGAAAGTTGTAGAGGAAATGAATTTTGGAGATAAATTCTTGTCTGCTCTCAAGGCCATTTATCAACAAGAATCGGCACAAATTATAATTAATGGGGGATTAACAGATGTATTTAAAATAGGAAAAGCTACAAGAAATGGTTGTCCTTTATCCCACTTGTTATTTGTATTAACAATGGAGATTTTACTTATTAAAATTCGAGATTCATCTAGATTAAAAGGAATAAAAATAAGTAAAATTGATTATAGGCTGATTATAGGCTTTTGCTGATGATTTGTGTTATGTCCTGAGACAGTGCAAGCAGGCTCGGGGCATTGCAAACGGTCCTGGGCAGGTGCAAGCTGCCCGGGACCAGGCAGGCTGTCACCAGTACTTGTGCGCATGCGCAGGTGCTGGCGCGCCAAAAGTTGGAGATTGTCCCGGGAAAGGCCTATAAAAGAGGCCGAGAGTTTTGGGCATTGCCGGCGTCTTCTAACTGTAAGCTGAACTAAAGAATAAAGAGTTCCTGAGAACTACAAATGCTTCTCGTGTCTTGCCATTTCGCAAAGGACATAACACTGGCGACGAAGGTGGGATTGCCTTACATCAACAAAAAGATGTAAGCTTACCCGAGTGAGTCCTGAGCGGCAGGAACGTCGTTGACTCGGCAGCTACCCACCAATCCAGCGTGCATTCGGGGGTAGGCTGGCTGATAGACCCTTCCTTCTACAAAAATGGCAAAAATTGGAAGGCTTTCGGAATTCGATGTCTCACATCCAGAGAGGTGGGAGTCCTACGTAGCCAGGGTGGAAAACTACCTCAAGGTGAACCAAGTGAGGGAAGATAGTTTGAAGGCTGCCACCCTGCTGTGCATTTGCGGTCAAGACGCATTCGAAATCGCTGAGAACCTTGCAGCACCTGTTCCTCTAGAGTCTGTCAGCTACGCAGATCTAAAGAAGCTACTGAAGGAGCACTTCCAGCCTAAGATGTCCGTCATCACGTGGCGCCACACCTTCGAGCAGAGGGATCAATGACCCGGAGAATCGGCCAAGGAGTACATCGCCGCATTGAGGAAAGCCGCCAAACATTGCGAGTTCAAGGACCTCAAAGAACGACTGAGGGACACATTTGTATGCGGGCTAAGGCATCGAGAGTTACAACAGAGACTTTTTGCCAAGGAGGACTTGTCTTTCCAAGGTGCCTTGAGAGAGGTCACCGCAGAAGAAGCAGCGGGCGGCGCCATCAAGAACATGCGGCCGATCAGGAACAGTCCAGATGCTGCATCCGTGCACCAGGAAGAAGTCCAAAGAAACTCTGAGGAGGATCTGGACGAGGAAGTCGACCGTCTCCACCCCACAAAGGAAGGGAAACAAAAAGGAAGCTCTTCAGCTCTCCCCGTGCATCGGCTGTGGAGGTCGCCACAAGAGAACTGACTGCAAGTTCCGCTCCGCTATCTGCAGGGCATGCGGAAAACAAGGACACATTGCAGCTGTGTGCCTGGGCCGTCAGAAGGTACAACCTCAGGAAGAATTGTGCCTGAAAGGTACCAGGGTTCCCAGCCAGAATAGGGTGGGGTTTTGCGCTTCGCGAAGAAGCATCTATAGGACAGGCAAACACAAGCCCATTAAGAAAAAGCTGTCACTTAAGGTGAAGCTACAAGGGGTTCCATTAACTATGGAACTGGACACGGGGTCTGCACTTTCAATTATTTCTATGCATACATTTAGGAAGATTTGTTCCGGCAGCGGAACCCAGGCCAAGTTGAGGCCTTCTGACATTGTGCTAACAGACTTTCAAAATTCCAGAGTGTGTGTTAAGGGGGAGGCCACCCTTAACGTACAGTATAAGGATTTTGAGTGTCCACTAGGCCTATTAGTAGTAGGGGGTGAACGAACGAGTCTCATAGGACTCGATTGGTTTGAGGCCTTGGGGATACATGTCACAGGGCTCAACAACCTACAAACACTCGACCTACAGGAAGTCTGCAAAGAATTTGCAGATGTTTTCAGCCCCCAGCTGGGCACATTCAAAGGACCCGCTGTGTCATTAAAGCTAGACCCCACTGTCACTCCCATTAGAATTAAAGCAAGAAGGGTCCCTTTTGCTTTAAAGAGTAAAATTGACACTGAGTTGGATAAACTGATCCAACAAGGAATTCTAGAACCTGTTGACTCCAGTCCCTGGGAGACCCCCATTGTCATGCCTCTCAAGGCAAATGGGGACATTCGCATCTGTGCTGATTACAAATGCACTCTGAATAAGGCAGTGCAGCAACATGCCTATCCTGTTCCCGTGGTCAGTCATAGCCCTGGCCTCCCTCAAGGGGGGGCGTGTTTTTGCAAAGCTTGACCTAGCTCAGGCATATCAACAGCTGCCTGTTGATGATGCTGCTGCTATAGCTCAGACTATTGTGACCCACAGAGGGGCCTTCAAGGTAAAGAGGCTACAATTTGGAGTAAATGTCGCTCCTGGGATTTTCCAAAGCGTAATGGAAAACACACTATGGGGTATACCAGGGGTTTGCCCCTATTTTGATGATGTCTTAATTGCAGGAGACTCCACACATATTTTAGCTGAAAGGCTAAGGGCTGTCCTGTTAAGGTTCAGGAAAACAGGCCTCAAACTCAAGAAGGACAAATGCAAAATTGGGGTGCCTTCTACTGAATTTCTGGGGTTCAAAATTGATGCTGCTGGGATTCACCCTGCTGAATCCAAACTAAAAGCCATTATGCAAGCCCCTAGGCCGAAGTCTAAGGCCGAACTACAGGCTTTTCTGGGCCTTCTGAACTTCTACAATTCCTTTCTCCCACATAAAGCTAGTGTAGCTGAGCCTCTTCACAGGCTATTAGATAAACAGGCAGTGTGGCAGTGGTCACAAACACATGAGGCAAGTTTCAATGAGGTCAAGGCCTTATTCACTTCTAACAGTGTACTCGTACATTTCAATGAATCCCTTCCTGTGTGCATCGCTTGTGATGCTTCCCCTTATGGGGTAGGAGCTATACTGAGCCACCTCAGGTCTGATGGAACTCAGGTTCCTGTTGCATATTACTCCAGAACATTGTCTTCTGCTGAGCATAACTATGCTCAAATAGACAGGAAGGCTTTAGCTGTTGTTGCTGGGATTAAAAAATTCCATGATTTTTTATATGGTAGGCATTTCACGGTCTTCACTGACCATAAGCCTTTGCTGGGACTGTTTACCACACGTAAGCAAACCCCCCAAATCATCTCCCCCAGGATGCTCAGGTGGTCTATCTTTTTGTCTGCATATGATTTTTCCCTACTTCACAAGCCTGGGAAGGAAATGGGCCATGCTGATGGCCTCAGTAGATTACCCCTGCCGGTAATAGAAGCTGACCCCGCGCCAGCTATCAATCTTCTTTCTATCCAAGCCTTGCCCGAGCCCTCTCTGAATGCCAGAGATGTAGCCGCTGAATCGGGCACAGATCACACACTTTCATGTGTCCTTTCTTGGGTTTTGTCTGGATGGCCTGAGCACTGTCCTAGTCCTGAGTGTAAGGACCCCAAGTCCTGTCTAATGTAAGGACCCACCCCACTTTGCATCTTAAGAAGACAGAACTCTTGGAATAATTCTTCCAACAGGAATCCTTTATTAAGAGAAAATGGTTGCAGGCATGCTAGACAGGACTTGGGGTTCAAGCTCTCCCATTCAAGGTTTTAAGGGGTTCCCCAGTAGTCCCACCCAATCAACCCCCCTTCCAGTGATAGTTTCAAGTATCACAATTCCACCCCCTTTCTTCTTTCTTCCGTCTGGATGGAGACTTCAGGTAAATACATGAAAGGCAAATACCCTGCTTTGTTATGATAAGGTCCCCTAGTGCTAACGCTTTGATGTTACAATAAACACACATTCAGCATTCAGCTCTTTGAAGTGTACTGAAGGAAGTGAGGGCCATAAAGCCCCTTTGTTCTCCCCCTTCTCTCCCTCTTATGGCAGAATCCAGAGAAGGCAGAATTGGGAGTTTCTATATTTGATAATTAAAGATGAAATATGATTGGATTCTGACACTGAGTTTCAGAGTTTCTGGTCTAAAAGGAACAAGTTGTCCACCTCTCAGGGTTGTCTGCTTTGGGGAAGCAGAGTTGTCATTCCCACCTCAATGAGGACTAGGGTCTTAGGTTTCCTCCACGAGGGTCATCCTGGCATTGTACGAATGAAGGCTCTTGCGCGCAGCCACTTGTGGTGTCCTGGCCTAGACAAAGACATTGAAGCTAAGGTGCATGCATGCCACCTTTCTCAATGCTCGCGCTCTGAAATGCCCCAAGCTCCTGTGCATAGATGGGAGGAAACACAGTCTCCATGGTCTAGGGTGCACATTGACTACACTGAGCCCTTTCAGGGCCAGTTCTTCTTGGTCCTCGTTGACAGCCATTCAAAATGGCTTGAGGTTGTATCTGTCTCATCCACCACCATTGCAAAGACTATTCAGGTACTGAGGGGGATTTTTGCTGCACACGGGCTCCCTGACGTCATTGTGTCTGACAACGGCCCTCAATTCACTTCCTCCGAATTCCAAGCTTTCTTGCAGGCTAACATGATTCGTCATGCCACCTCTGCACCGTTCCACCCGTCCACCAACGGTATGGCTGAACGCATAGTTCGCATCACCAAGGACACCTTGAAGAAACTGACCTACGGAGACTGGCATCACAGGTTGGCTGACTTCCTCCTTTCTTATCGTACCACACCGTCCACTTCTACAGGGAGAAGCCCAGCTGAACTTCGTTGGGGGCACAAACTGACTACCAAGCTTGACCGGTTGTATCCGGACAGACTGCCTCCTTCTGTCTCACACCCCAGGGCACCTAGGCAACTACTTGTGGGTGCCCCGGTTTGGACTCGTAACTACGGGCCTGGTCATACATGGGTCCCCACTTCTATATCCAGGGTCACAGGTCCTCTGTCTTACGAGGTGTCCCTGGACAACAGTCGTGTCCTGCATTGGCACATCGACCAACTTCGCCCTAGACAGGACCTTCCCTCTGAGACTCCTGGGTCTTTTCCAGGGGGGGAGGGGGAACCCTTTGGGCAAGGGGAAGGGCATTGGCTGATGCCCATTATCAATGGGGAAGCTACAAACAGCTCATCTCAAGATTCCGCAAGTGCTCCCAACAGGAAGTCAGGGAGCCCAACTAGAATCCAGGCATCAATGCCTACTCCAGCCAGGGAGTCACCCCGGGGGCATAATCACTACTCACCCGCACCACTCAGTACTCCAGTCAGAGAGAATACCCGGGAGCATCCCAACAATCCATACCATGCAAGGGAGCTGGCACACACTCCTCCTAGTTGGCCTGACTTTACCCCTATCCCTAGAAGGGGGCAAACAGACAGGGAGGTGGTTGAGGAACCAAATCCCGACTACAACACCTCTGACTCCACTCAGGGGACAACTGAGTTTTGGGACAGTACTGAAAACCACACAAGCCCGGACACAGAACGGGGTTCAGGGGACACACAGCCTCCTGACAGGTGTTGGACGGACCTAGGAGGTTCTACAGAAACGCCCAACAGTGACAGTCACTTAGAAGGGCCAGAGAGCCTACAGCTAGGCGGGACAAACAGGTCACACAGTGGAAGAAGCCCTGGCCTGACGAGCCCGATGGGCAAGCAAGCAGGCCAGGCATTGGAGCACAGTCCTTGGGAACCACCAAGGCATAATAGGGGGGGCAGGCAGGCATCACCCCTCAGTCAAGGGGTACTTGGCAGGTACCCAGAGCTTAGGAGGTCACAGAGAGCAAGGAAATCTCCTAAGTATTTAGAGGATTTTGTAACTCTATTGGCAAAACAGAGCTAGTAGAAAAGTAGAGCACTGAGGCCAATGGAAAACGGGGAACACCTGGTATTGGGGAGCATGGCACTACACTAAAAAAAATGAGTTATGTATTATTATGGCATGGGTAATAGTTTTAGCCCGGGGGGAAGGGGTGTTATGTCCTGAGCCTGTGCAAGCAGGCTTGGGGCATTGCAAATGGTCCTGGGCAGGTGCAAGCTGCCCGGGACTAGGCAGGCTGTCGCCAGTACTTGTGTGCATGCGCAGGGGCTGGCACGCCAAAAATTGCAGATTGACCCAGGAAAGGGCTATAAAAGAAGCCGAGAGTTTTGGACGTAGCCGGCGTCTTCTAACTATAAGCTGAACTAAAGAATGAAGAGTTCCTGAGAACTACAAATGCTTCTCGTGTCTTGCCATTTCGCGAAGGATGCAACAATTTGGTTGTGACATTATCCCATCCAACAGATTCAGTCAAAGATTTGGTTGAAATTTTAGTACAGTATGGACAGGTCTCTGGTTTTAAGGTAAATAAGAATAAAACTAAAATATTATTGAAAAATATGTCTAGGAAGGGAAAAGATTTTATAGCTGAAACAACCGGTTATGAAATAGTTAATAAGGTTAAGTATTTAGGAGTTTATATTACAACATCTAATGGAAAATTGTATAAGAATAATTATAAGCGCTTATAGATTATAGTTCAAAAAGATTTAAATGATTGGCAAAAGCTACAACTATCGTTATTGGGGAGAATTTCAGTAGTGAAGATGAATGTTCTACCAAAGTTTCTTTTTTTGTTTCAGATGATACCCATTTTAAAGAAGGACGCTAATTTGGATGAGTGGTAGAAGGGTATTAATAAATTTATTTGGGGCGGGAAGAAATCAAGGGTAAAGTTTAAGATTTTACAAGATGCTTGAGAAAGAGGTGGACTTAAAGCACCAAATTTGAAATTATATTATGATGCGGCCACTTTAACTTCAGTAAGTGACTGGCTCAATTTAACAAATAAAGATATTCCTGTTCTTGAAGGGTGAGATTTATTATATGGTTGGCATGCATATTTAATTTTTGATAAGAAAGTAGATTTGGTCTTTAAGTCACATATTTTAAGATATGCTTTACTTCGAGTTTGGAAAAAATATTATTATAAGTTAAATTATAAAATACCTATTTGGGGGATCCCTGGACAAGCAATCAGGGGGTTTCCAAGGGGGTGAATTTTGACAACATTTTGTATAAAGAGTTACTTATTTGGTCGGGTACTGATTGGCAATTAAAGTCTTCTGATGTGTTAAGGCAAGAAAACATTTTACAATCGTGGTTTCAATACTTGCAAATTGTGAAGAGATGGATTTTGGATAAGAAAGTGGGAATTACTTTAGTAGATGAAAATCTGGTAATTCAGATCAAGGATCAGAAATGTGCCCATATTAAAAGAATTTATAATGAGTTAATAAAATTGGATTCAGAAACAGAGTTAGTTAAAGATTGTATGATTAAATGGGCCCAGAATATTCAAGAACCGAGCTCGTTGGACTTATGAGAGGAAATTTGGACTAGAAATGTTAAATTTACGCAGGCCCAGAATTTGAGGGAAAATTTTTACAAAATGTTTTATAGATGGCATTTGGATCCTAAAAAGTTGTCTTGTATGTACCTGAACCTGCAACCTAAATGTTGGAGATGTGGTTGGTTGGATGCAACTTATTTTCATATTTGGTGGACCTGTAAAGTTATTAAAGCCTTCTAGATTATGATTTGGTGGAACATTCAAAAGGTTTTTAAAAGGAAGATTAAGTTTACTCCCCAACTGTTTCTTTTGGGAATTTTCGTGGACTTTAATGTTGAATTTAATAACAGCAGCAAGATTACTGGTGGGTCAATATTGGAAGAAGGATACTCTGCCTTCTTTAGAAGAATGCGTATTTAAGCTTTCTAATTTAGCAGAAATGGCTAAAATTTCTGCTTATTTAAAGGACCATTCACAAGAGAGATATTTTAATGTATGGAGAAGATGGATAGAATATGTTCAGAAGAAATATGGAACTACAAAGTTTCACTTATTCTATTGAGTAATGATTTTGTTTATAAACTTATGATGTCAAAGTTTGAAGAGAGTTAAGGGTTTTTATGATTTTGTTCATTGTATAATTAGTAAACTTAAATAGATTATGTTTAATATGTTTGCATAATCCTGTATTTTGCTCTAGGAAGTTGGGGGGGAGGGGGGATGGGGGTGGATGGGTTGAAGTTTAAGTAGTTCAGATAAAGTAGAAATAGTTTTATTGTATATAATATTGTTTTAATTTTGAGAGAGGAACTGCTCGGGCATTTCCCCGGAACCGCATCAAGAGGGAGGAGAAGAAGGTGAGAAATATGTAGGAAGGTTGAGGTGAAGGAGGAGAGGGGGTGAGTGAAGAAAAAGAGGGAAAGAAGTAAGTTGGTTTGAGGTGGGATGCGGTTTGGGGGAAAATGGGCGGGCAAGACTGAATGTGGCGTGTATCAATTTGTTTTATTTTTTATCTGAAGTATTTGTAAGATTGTTATGTATTGTAAAATTGAAAATAAAAATTTTTACAAAAAAAATAAAAATAAAAATAAAAGCAAGCCATTCTACCCTGAAAAAAAGTAAAAATAAATTTTAAAAAAACCACCAAACAATACCAGTTTGATTTGAGCAACACAAAAATAATCGGCCACACTACCACCCGCCACACTTGTGAGTTCATTGAAGCCTGCATTCCAGCAACAATTCCATCAACAGACAAGTTGACCCACAACAAGCCTGCAAACTCCTCAGAATCCAAATCAACTACACAGCCAATCAGGGATGGCACTGACAGAACAGACCCTCAACCAACCCATGCAAGGCCCCCCAATTCTCACTCAACCTGATCCATCACAAGACCCTCACATGACACATCCACACCTGAAACCCTTATAAACAGAAGAACATCGACGCTGACATCCCCTAAACTCCACTGAAGATGTTACCTAGCCTGGTAATGAAATGTTCAGAAACGGACCCACAAGCTTGGAGAACGAATCTTCATCCCCATTAAGTTCAATGTTGTCTTACATTGTAATATGTTGGGAGAGAATCCAAAATCCCTTTCCACAAGCACCAAATTCTAGAATCTAAAGAAAGAAAAGCTTAACGCACATGAGCTAAAAGAATTTTAGTGGTGTGTGAAAACACAGCCAATGTATAATTTGCCATTCAGCAATTCTGGAGGCCAAAGGAAAAAGTTAAGAGGAAGACAAGGGATCTTATGAAAGAAAATGTTTCATAATTTTTTTCTCAACATATTCCACATTTCTCAGAGAGTGTTTTGTGACATTCATCATCTATCTGTCACCCTTAGCAATACACATGGAACCTATAAGGGAATACCTGCCATGGCTGGATCTTTTCGACTTCCAGCTTGCTTTTTCTCTCCATCCTTATCCTCTGGGATTGAGATGAATAGGCCACATTTAAGGCATGTGCCACAATCTGGATGGCATTGTAAGTTAAGGAGCTATCTAGAGAGAAGATCTTTTCAATCTTCTCTTGAGGCAGAGTCTCCAAGTTCTCTTTCTCTGTACACCTTGTCCAGCCTTTCACAGACAAGGCAGGCTTTCCATATGAACAGTGAAATTTTTTAACCATAAATGCTTCGATATAAAAATAGAAATCCATGAAATCATTAAATTTGGTCCTTTGGCTGGTCTGGATAAGGAAAGAAAAAATACTATGGGTATATCTGAAAGAAAAAGTATTATACAATAATTCGATGGTGAGATCCCACAAGCTGTTGTGATCCAAAGTTTCCCCACAGTAGGCTTTCTCAAGGAATTTAATATATTTTCTAGAAAAAAAGCTCCCTCTACGAATGAAAATTCTGAATAGTAAACAAATACATTGATTTGGATCCACATGTTGAAAACGGAAACCAGATACTTGTTGTTCTCAGCTTTTAATAATATGATTTGTGAAAAAACAGCACAGATGCCATTCTGAGCCAGCACAGGAATGAAGGTCCTAATGAAACGTTCTCCATTATCAGTGTCTGCAGCAAAGACACCAATGAATATCCACCCAAAATACAGCAGCAGTTTAACAATCCCCAGGTTCTGAGCATCTTCTTTGGGGACAGTCCGGTAGAAAAAGGGTAACTGAGTTTTATCACTCAGGATTGGTGAAATAAAAGTGTAGCTGATCTGGAAACAAAAAGAAGATTTATGTTTTATTTGGGGTTTTTACAAAGCCAACGTATGAGATCCTGAAAATATAATGTCAGAGCTTAGGTAGTGGCTGGAAGATTCCAGCCTACCTTGGTGGATTTAATAGGGGATCAGAAATGCAGAGAATGTAGCTGTCATCAATGGAAGGTTAAGAAGAAATCCAGAGCTCATTTTATGAAAAGTTGGTGCTTCCAGAGAGCCTGCATAGGGTGAGATCTGAGCAAGCATACATTTTGAACTAATCTTTGTACTCAGTGATAACTGTTAATTATGGCTGTATTTAAGCTTGTCTCTTTGGGAGACTGAAAGAGGATGTAAAGATGAATTGCACACCTTAATCCATGCTTAACATTTCTATCGAGGAAATCTCCTTGAACTGCTGTGGAATAAACTTGCAGCCATGCACTTGCTCTATACCTGTGGGATTTTGTAGATGCCCAATATGGCAGCCATAAGGATGGATATGTCAGAGTTGGTCTCTTCCAGGAGAACCAGCATGTTCCTCTTCCTTCCACAGCTGTAATTGGGAACATTGGCCTCTCCAGTCGAAAGCAAATCCAACAGACCATCCAATGTCAATCCTCTGTCTCGAAAGTTGTCATGGAGGTTGTAACCCAGGGTGAGGTTGGGTAAGAGGAGGGGATCTTTGTTGACTTCCTGGATGGCAAAAAGGAAGGACAGAATTTTCCAGTAGAACACACCTACTTTCCTGAAAAGATACATGGATTTTGCCATAATGTTGCATTCAGTGAAAATACCAACCTAGAACTAAGGAGAAATTTCCTGACAGTGAGAATAATTAACTAGTGGAATGGCTTCCCTTCAGATGTTGTGGATACTCCATCACTGGAGGGTTTTCATAAGAGATTGGACAGCTGTTTGTCCAGAAGGTTATAGGGTTTCTTGCTTGTGCAGAGGGTTGGTCCAACTCTGTTATTCTGTTAATGCATTTCATATATGCTATTGTGACTGTACAGGTTTTTGTCCCCAAAGTTCCTCTTCTCTACTTACATTGTTTGAAACAGACACATTCCAGACAATCTGGGTATTGTTGTCCCTTGGATTCATTCACACCTCAGGCTGAGGAGTCCAAAAACATCCCAGGAAAAGATTATGGCAAACTATGTCTGAAAATGCAGCTCAGAAACAAGCATGGACCTTACCATGTAGGAACAGGAATTGAGATTCACTCAAAGGACTATAATACACAGATTATATTTTTATAATGTCCAGGTATGTGTATATGAGTCTGCTCTATGTATGAATGAGATAGGGAAATAGAATATAGAGAATCATCAACGATTTGGATGAGGGGATAGATGGGGAACTCATCAAATTTGGAGATGACAGGAATAGCCAAGTTGGCAGAAATAGCCAACACACCAGAAGACAGGCTTAAGATACAGGAGGACCTGGACAGACTTGAACACTGGGCACTATCTAACAAAATGAAATTCAATGGTGAAAAAAGTAAGGTTCACATTTAGGGAAGAAAAACCAAATGCACAAGTACAGCATAGGTGGCACCTTGCTCAATAGTAGTAATTGTGAGAGGGATCTCGGAGTCCTAATGGACAATCACTTAAATATGAGCCAGCAGTGTGCTGCAGCTGCCAAAAAAGCCAACACAGTGCTGAGCTGCATTAATAGAGGGATAGACTTCTTTCTGAACAGGGATTGATCAGAACTACACTATTAGAGATTCCTATCCTTTTCTTTGATGGACATGTTGAGATCATAACCATGACTTCCCAAGCTAATTACCTTGAGAGATAAAAGTATGTTGTCCATGTAGAGATCACTTGGACAAGGGTGCTGAGCATCAAAGCATACTTTTGTTTTATCTGCTGAATGTGTTCCATATAAGGAACGGTTGCTGGAATTGGATATGTCTAGTTTAATGAAGAGAAGGATGGGGTGTGTGTGTGTGTGACATGATAGCAGAGCTCCAATATCTCAGCAGTTGCCACAAAGAAGAGGGAGTCAAGCTATTCTCCAAAGCACCTAAAGGCAGGACAAGAAGCAACGGATGGAAACTAATCAAAGAGAGAAGCAACCTAGAACTAAGGAGAAAATTTCCTGACAATTAGAACAATTAATCAGTGGAACAACTTTCCTGCAGAAGTTGAAGGTGCTCCAACACTGGAAATTTTTAAGAAGAGACTGGACAGCCATTTGTCTAAAACGGTTATAGGGTTTCCTGCCTGAACAGAGGGTTGAAGACCTCCAAGGTCCCTTCCAACTCTATTATTATTATTATTATTATTATTATTATTATGGATCATCGCACAGTCAGCCAGATGTTCAGACTGGATTTGGCATTTTGTCTACCTATCGAGTCCTTACCCAGGACCTGGGATAGGCAGATGTGGATGTTTGATGGTATTACAGATATCGTCGCAGGATGGAAGCAGTTCCTAGTAAGGCCGCCTTTTGCAATTGACTAATAGCGAATTTGTCAATGCCAATGGTGTTCAAGTGGTGCTCCAGTTGTTTTGGGATTGCACCCAAGGCGCCTATGACTATTGGTACTACCCTTGCTTGCTTTTGCCACAGTCTTTCTATTTCTATTTGTAGGTCTTTGTATTTTGTTATCTTCTCCAGTTCTTTCTCGTCTATTCTGCTGTCTCCAGGCACTGCCACGTCCACTATCCAGACTTTTTTGTCTTTCTTATCGACAATTGTTAAGTCTGGGGTGTTATGTTGCAGGTGCTTGTCTGTTTGAATTCTGAAGTCCCAGAGCAGTTTAATTTTATCATTTTCTATGTCTTTCTCTATTTTATGATCCCACCAGTTTTTGCTTACAAGCAAATGATATTTTTTGCAGATTTTCCAATGCACCATTGTTGCTACTTTGTCATGCCGCTGCTTATAATCAGTCTGTGCAGTCTTCTTGCAACAGCTTACCAAGTGGTCCACTGTTTCTTCAGCTTCTTTGCATAGGCGGCACTTACTGTCTGTTGCTGTCTTCTCAATTTTGACTTTGTATGCATTTGTCCTTAAGGCTTGGTCTTGTGCAGCCAGAATTAGTCCCTCGGTCTCTTTCTTCAATTTTCCTGCTCTTAGCCATTGCCAGGTCTTGTTATTATCTGCTTTCCCAGCTATTTTTTTCATGTATTGGCCATGTAGTGCTTTGTCTTCCCATGCCTCTATTCTGTTCTTCATTTGGTCTTTCTTGTAGGCCAGTTTGGTCTCTCCAGTAGTTAGTAAGCCTTCCTGATATACTAATTTCAGTGCATCTTCATCATTGTTCTTCAGATATTCTTCCAAAGCCATTTTTTCTTCTTCAACCATCTGATGTACTTGTAGCATTCCATGCCCACCTATTTGCCTTGGTAGATAAAGTCTATCAATGTCACTGCGTGGATGAAGGGCATGATTCATTGTCATTATTTTTCTGGTCTGCCTATCCATTGCTTTTAGTTCTGCTTGAGTCCAGTCCACTATTCCAGCTGTGTACCTAATGACTGGGATTGCCCAAGTGTTGATTGCCTTTATGGTATTTCCTCCATTGGGTTTGGACTTTAAGATCTTCTTCACTTTCTTAATGTATTCACTTCTAATCTTTTTCTTGACTTCAGTGTGCTTGATGTTGTCAGCTTGAAGGATACCCAAGTATTTGTAGTACTCTTCCTCATCCAGACTCTTAATGTTATTTTCGTGGGGCATCTTGATTCCTTCAGTTTTCACTATTTTTCCTTGTTTGATAGTAAGTGTGGCACATTTGTCCAAGCCAAACTCCATTACAATATCTTGGCTATATATACGGACAGTGTTGAGCAGCGATTCTATTTCAGATGATGTTTTTCCATACAGCTTCAGATCATCCATGTAAAGGAGGTGGGATAGTCTAGCAGATGTTTTTGATGTTTGATAGCCATGTCCTGAGTTATTCAGTATTGTTGACAGAGGAAACAGTGCAATAACAAATAGTAATTGTGATAATGAATCTCCTTGAAATATCCCTCTCTTGATATTAACCTCTCCCAGCTTCTCACCATTGATCTGCAACTGTGTCTTCCATTGTGCCATTGATCTTTGCACAAATTGTACTACGATGCTGTGCTTTTGACATTAATTAGTGATTGAGTTAATTTAACAAATGCAGATATACTCCTTCTGGAAGGATGGGATTTATTTTTTGGATGGCATGCCTATTTAATTTATAATAAAAAGGTCAAGAGGGTTTTTAAATCTCATATCTTAAGAATTTCTTTACTTCAGGTTTGGAAGAAATATTAGAGAAGTGATTCAAGAATTCCATTGTGGGCTATTCCATGGCATGCAATAGAAGGAATAAGGAGAGGAGTTAAGATGGATACTATTTCTTATACACAATTACTTAAGTGGGATGGTAAAAATTGGCAAATAAAATCTATGGATGAAAAAGTACAAGAAAATATTATCTATTCTTGGTTTCAGTATAGACAACTATCGGAAAGGTGGAAGATAGATTGCAAGGTGAGCTTGTTTAGTGAGGATGAGAATTTGTTAAAACAAATCAGAGATCAAAGTCGAACTCATATTAAAAGAATTTATGGTGTGTTAGTGGAATTGGATTCAGAAGCAGAGTTAGTTAAAGACTGTATGGTTAAATGGGCACAAAGTTTTGATGAACCAGTCCTATTAGACACCTGGAAGACTATTTGGGTGAGGAATGTTAAATTTACACAAGCCCAAAATTTACGGGAAAATTTTTATAAAATGTTTTATAGATGGCACTTTGATCCACAAAAAATGTCTCGTATGTATTCAAACCTGCAGCCTAAATGTTGGAGATGTGGTTGCTTGGATGCCACTTATTATCATATTTGGTGGTCATGTGAAAATATAAAAGCTTTTTGGATTAAGATATGGTGGAATATTCAAAGAATTTTTAAAAGAAGGATAAAATTTACTCCACAACTGTTTTTGTTGGGCATTGTTTCGGATTGTTATGATGAAGAGATTATTTTAATGTTAAATTTAATTACTGTGGCTAGGTTGTTAATAGGGCAATATTGGAAGAAGGAATCTTTGCCTACTTTGCAAGAATGGTTTTTTAAAGTATCTTATTTAGCGGAAATGGCAAAAATTTTGGCTTTCTTGAAAGATCAATTGCAAGAGAAGTACCTTTTGGTGTGGAAAAGATGGATAAATTTTATACAATATAAGTAGGATATAAGAAAATGCCATCAAGCTTTTGAATAATTTATATTTAAAGTTTAAGATATTTATTTAGAAGTGTAATTATTATTATTCTTTAATTTTTTTATTTTTTTATTTTCCTTTCTGTTTTTTATATATAATGGAGTTAAAGTATATTATAATCTGTTTACTGAGCATAATGATATTGGTTTAAGGTTTACTTGGGTTTAAAATTATTTTTTTTCTTTTAAGTTCTAGTTAAGCCTGTATTCAGCTCTGGGAAGAATGGGGGAGGGTTTTGGGGAGGGTTGGGAGGGATTGGGGAAGGGGTTTTTATTGTAAAATTTCAAAAAAATTTAATAAAAAAATTATAAAATATTTTATTAATGAACAAATGTCCCTTGGATTAAAAGAAAAAGGTGTGCACCATTTATGTTGCAGTTTTATTTTCTCCAATTGTTGCCTGAAATGCAGACACCCTAAATTTGGCCTGGAGCTGATGAAAATTTCTCCGAATTTGAGAGATTAAAAACTAGCCTTTTCACCCCTACCCAACAATATAAATCACAGTGAAAAACACTTTTGGGAATGGTGGGTGGTCCAAGTGTTTTGATAGGCACAGAAACAAATGATACAAAAATTTGGTATATGTGATAAATCAGAAAGCAACTAAAGAAAGAATGAATGACATTTATTACCCAAGAAAACTGAACAATAGAAAACATTGATGAGAGATTACATTGCACAAATGGTAAATTTATGGGTTACATCATGCCCTTTCCAGGCTTGATTTGTTTCTTACTTAAAACTTGCAAGTCTATTCAATTAGTTTCAGAATACATTGTCTAAAGTTCAGTTGCTGAAAAGGCTAGATTTTTTCCCATAGAAAAAAACAGAAGAAAAGCATTCTTTCTAAAGTCTGAAAGGAGACCAACACTGGCAAACTAAAATGCTAATAACATCCTCACTTAAAGGCTAATAATGAAGCCTAAAATGCTAAATAATACTGCCAGACACAGGAACATAAAAACATGGAAATTAGGCTTAAACAGGAGATCACTTCAAAAAGCAGCCTGATAATGTTTTCTCCTGAAAAGTACCCAATTGGTGGGAATTATATTGGGTGAGAATTATATCCCCAGAACATCCATCAGAATCATTTTTTTACTTCAGCTTTGAACATCAGTTGCTCCTTTGTATTCAGGTCTGGCCTTAGCAAAATGATGTAACACTTAGGGATGAAGATGCAGCCCAGAAGCCCAGCACTGGAGGCCAAGATGGAGAAGACTTGCACAGCAACCATGAATTTCCCTTTGGTGCTCAGGTAGGTAGGCACAAAGGAGATCCAGACACTGCAAAAGACCAGCATACTGAAGGTGATCAGCTTGGCTTCATTGAAGGATGCAGGCAGATTCCTGGCCAGGAAAGCGACCATGAAGCAAATGGCAGCCTGAAAGACCATGTAACCAAGGGCAACATAAAACATAGTGACAGAGCCTTCATTGCACTGCAGAACAATCTCTCTAGGCTGCGAATACATGTCGGAATCAGGGAATGAAGGAAAGACTCCTAACCAGGTGAAACAAATGACAACCTGGACACTGGAACAAGAAAGGATGAGGGAGTTGGCCAGATTCTTGCCCAGCCACCTTCTCACTCTGTTTCCTGGCTTTATGGCCAGGAAGGCCAGCACCACCATAATTGTTTTGGCCAAGACAGAAGACACAGCAATTGAGAAGATGATGCTGAAAATTGTTTGTTGGAGAAGACAGGTGGTTCTTTTTGGCTGACCAATGAAAAGAAAGGAAGTCAAGAAGGAAAGCAGAAGGGAGATCAGGAGGATATAGGAGAGGTCCCGGTTGTTGGCTTTGACAATTGGAGTTTCTTGGAATTTAATGAAGATTCCCAAGACTAAAACTGTGGGTTAAGATTAGCAATAGGGCAAAGAAAGTAAGAATAATTCCCAAATGCTCTTGATGGGACAAAAAGGTGACAATTTTGGGGATACATTGATCTCGATGCTTGTTCTGATACTGATCATCTGGACATCTGGTGCACTGGTCTGCATCTGCAGAGGACAAATGTATATTTACCTGGGAATTTATAGGACGGGAGTTAAAATTTGAAATCAGGAAACCCACATCTGAATTTGTGTGTATTCATCAGCAGGGGGATGGAAGGCAGAAATAAAAATTTAGGAATATGTATATAGCTGTGCTTTTTTGCATTAGTATGTTTCCCAAGTGGATCAAGTGTGAAAATGTGGCTAGATTAGGGGCAGACAACTCTAGTACGCAAAAGGGGAGAAGGGACAACAATCTACATCATGTAGAAAGGTCCCTAATGGACTGGGATTGGCCAAACTGACAGGGTTGGAATATTCTGTTTTTCAAAAATGGAGTTTGATTTGTCCCATTACTCATTAGTTGAAGAATAAAATTGAAATACAATACCAATATTGTCCAACTATTTATAGATTCATTTTGTCCCACCAAATCCCAATGGTTAATGATGAAAAGGGGGTAGATAAACTTGTCTGGTTTATTTATTTATTTATTTATTTATGAGACTTATATACCGCTTTAAGTGCAAGTACTCTCTAAGCAGTGTACACCAGTAAGCAATGTGTATATATATATATATATATATATATATATATATGGTCTTTGGTTGTTCGGGTTTTCTCCCACGTAAAATTGGAAGTGTCTTGGCGACGTTTCGACGAAGTCCCATTCGTCATCTTCAGGCTGGTGCTTTCAGCTTCGTGCCTCGAGCAGCAATGTGTGGTCTTAGCTGTTTCTTCCTTTTAACTGCCAGTGGGGGTATGAACTGATTGGGTGGGAGCTTGGCTGTGTTCTGATTGGGTGGAGGTGTGTTCTGATTGGTTAGGGGCTTGGCTGTGCTCTGATTGGCTGGGGGGTTGGCTGTGCTCTGATTGGCTGGGGGGTTGGCTGTGCTCTGATTGGCTGGGGGAGTGTTCTGTTTGGTTGTGCTCAGGTTAGTCTGAGTTGCAGAGGGATTCAAGATTTTGGGCTGCCCTGCCATTCCTTGGCTTCGCGTTCGTGGTCGTGCTTCCTCTTCATGGAGGGTGTCAGTTTGCTTCATGTATGGATTGGGGGGTTTAAAGTGGCTAATGATGCAGCTGTGGTCTGGCTTCTGGTTTGTGGTCGTGCCTCATAGTCAGTGTGGCTTTGGGTTTGTTTTTTGCGTGGATGTTTGGTGGTGACCTCCTGTGTGGTTTTTGTGAGTGTGGGTCTGGTATCATTTTTTGTGTTAGGGAGTCGTTTGTCAATAAGGGCGGGTTTCCAAATGGCTGGTAGGCGGGAGGTATCATCTCGCTTGTTCATGCTGTGTGGGCGTTTTTCTATCTCGATGGCTTCTCTGATTATTCTGTTATTAAAATGTTCACTTTTGGCAATGGTTCTGGTATTTTTAAAGTCAATTTCATGTCCTGTGCTTTAAGGTGTTGGACCAGGGAAGATGTTGGTTCCTCTTTTTTGACTGAGTTCTTATGTTCTTCAATGCGTGCACTTATTCTTCTGTTGGTTTGTCCGATGTATGTGGTGGGACAAGTGGTGCATGGGATTTCGTATACTCCTTGATTTTCTAATTCAATTTTATCTTTGGGGTTTCTAAGGATGGTGGATATTTTTCTGTTTGTGCAGAATGCTGTTTTGATGTTGTGTTTATGGAGGATCTTACTGATTCTGTCTGTGATGCCTTTTATGTATGGGAGGAGGGCTTTGCCGTTTTCTTGTTCTTTGTCTTGGATTTTAGTGGGGGTTTCTTTTTGGATTAGGTTTGTAATCTTATTTCTATGGAATCCATTGGATGTTAGTACATTGGTGAGAGTGTGTAGTTCGGGTTTTAGGTGTTGTTCGTCAGCTAAGCGTTTTGTTCTGGAGATGAGTGTCTTGGCTACAGAGTTGATCTGTGCTGGTTGGTGGCGTGAGAGAGCATGCAGATAGCGGTTTGTGTGTGTTTTCTTCTGGTAGATGGTGTGTCCTAGGGAGCCATTGGATTTCTTGTAGACTAAGACATCCAGGAAGGGAAGTTGGTTGTTAGCTTCTGTTTCCATGGTGAACTGTATTTTGGGGTGTAGGCTGTTGAGGTGTGTGAGGAAGTTGTCCAGTTTTTCTTTCCCATGTGGCCAGATTATGAAGGTGTCGTCTACGTATCTGAGCCAGAGTTTGGGTTTGTGATCCGATTTTTCTAGAGCTTGGGTTTCAAAGTGTTCCATGTAGAGGTTTGCAATGACAGGTGAGAGGGGTGATCCCATGGGTGCTCCTTCTGTTTGTTTGTATTTTTGTCCATTATAGATGAAGTATGTGTTGGATAGGCAGTGGTTGGTCAGATCTAAGATGTGTTTGGGGGGGTTATATTTGTTTTGGATAGCTGTCAAGGCTTCTTTGATAGGCACTTGTGGTGAAGAGGGATATGACATCGAAGCTCACTAGTAGGTCGCTGGGCTGTAAGTTTTGTTTCTTTATGATCTCTATAAACTGGAATGAGTTTTTTACGTGTGAGGTGATGATTCTGCATAGGGCTGTAATTGTTTGGCGAGAAATTTGGCTAGGTTTTGTGCAGAATCCATCACCTCACAACGTAAAAAACTCATTCCAGTTTATAGAGATCATAAAGAAACAAAACTTACAGCCCGCGACCTACTAGTGAGCTTCGATGTCATATCCCGGGCCCCATAACGAGGTCTATGAGCCGTGTGCAGGCGCGTTTGTGCTTATAAACGAGCTCCCCCACCCTCTGGCTTTTAACACCCTGACGATGATGGCAGCAATATAGCCATCGAAAGCTAGGTTATTTATTTATTAAACATTTAATTGTTTTACCTCCTGGTGCTCGTTTTTATCTTTTGAATATGTATACACCCAGGAGACTACGTTCCTCAATTTTTATGTTAATTTTTAATATATATATATATATATATATATATATATATATATATATATATATATATATTATATTTACATTGCCCCCAACCATCTGGGTCCTCATTTTACCTACCCCGGAAGGATGGAAGGCTGAGTCAACCTTGAGCCGGTGAGATTTGAACCGCTGACCTGCTGAACACAGTCAGCTAAAGTGGCCTGCAGGACTGCACTCTAACTGCTGCGCCACCTCGGCTCTAGTTTGACCTGGTTTGACCTTTCTCTCTAATAGACATAATAAGGAGAGAGTCCTCTCCAATAGCAATGTATTCCCCCAATGTGTTCCCCCTGTATTGTTGACAGAGGAAACAGTGCAATGACAAATAGTAATGGTGATAATGAATCTCCTTGAAATATTCCTCTCTTGATATTAACCTCTCCCAGCTTCTCACCATTGATCTGCAACTGTGTCTTCCATTATGCCATTGATCTTTGCACAAATTTTCTGATGTTTCTACTGACTCCTGTTATTTCTAGGCACTTTATTATCCAATCATGTGGCAGAGAGTCAAATGCCTTTTTGTAGTCAATCCATGCCACATTCAGGTTGGTCTTCCTTCTCTTGCAGTTTTCCAAGATCATTTTGTCTATTAGGAGTTGATCTTTTGTTCCTCTGCTATTGGGGCGGTTTCCTTTCTGCTCAGGTGGAAAGAGATTGTTTTCAACTAGATGCTGTTGTACTGCATCAGCTACCACACCAGTTAGTAATTTGAAAGTTGTTGGTAAGCAGGTAATTGGCCTGTAGTTGCCTGGTGTTGCCCCTTTTGCTGGATTTTTCATTATTAGGTAGGTTTTCCCAGTTGTTAGCCACTTTTCAATTTCTCCTCCTTGTAGTATATTGTTGAACTGCTTGGCAATGAGTGGGTGTATAACAGTTAGATGTTTCAACCAAAACCCATGCAGTTCATCTTCACCTGGTGCTGACCAATTTTTGATTTTCTTTGCTCTTTTTTCTACCATTTTTGTTGTTATTACTAGTTCTTTCATTTCAACTTCTGTTTTATTTGCATCCACCTCTTTTAACCAAGCCGCATCCTTGTTGTATTTCTTTGGGTTATCCCATATCTGCTTCCAGAACTGCACTGTTTCTTCCTTGTCAGGTACTGACTGATTCCTTGCAGTTTCTCCATTGATGGATTGGTAGAAATGTTTCTGATTGGATTGAAATTGGAGGTTCTGCCTATAGTTTGCAATTCGAGCTTCATATCTACTGATTTTCCTGGCTATAGCTGTTATTTGTTGCTTTATTATTTCCAGTGCTTCCTTGATCTTCCTTGTTTCTAAGTGGTATTTCTTGATTAGGTATTCTTTGGTCTTCTTGTTCTTCAGCTTCTTTTCTTTCATCTGTTCTAGCTTGCTTGCATGTGATCTTAACTTGCTGATCTTATTTTCTAGTCTAACCTTCCATTTTTCTGGTGAACTGTTTGTTTGTTTTTCTTCTTTGTTGATTTTGCATACCAGGTATTCTGTTATAACTGCAGCTGTGCTGTACATTAGTTGGTTTGTTTCTTGCAGTGAATTGGTGCTTATACTTGATATTGCAGTATTTGCATCTTTTAATGCTTGTGCTAGCTGTTTCTTTGGAACAAGCTTCAATGCAGGTAGCCTTATTCTGTTGTTTTTGTGCTGTTCTAGATGCTCAGTTATTCTTTGTTTCAATTCTTTTATTTCTTTAGTTAGAGGGTTTTGTTCTTCCTGAGGAAGAGGTGCCTGGTTTCCAAATGAGAACAGTTGTATATCTCTGCTGGATTCCTTCACTGCCAACTCCCCCTGGTTTGCCTCTACATTCTGAATTACTTCTGGTAAGGCTTTGATTTCTTTGCCCTGGGTAAATCTTTGCAGTTCGT
The DNA here is from genome assembly GCF_016545835.1 of Crotalus tigris. Classification (NCBI taxonomy): domain Eukaryota; kingdom Metazoa; phylum Chordata; class Lepidosauria; order Squamata; family Viperidae; genus Crotalus; species Crotalus tigris. The sequence continues at coordinate 29,835 of NW_024097674.1, forward strand.
CCAATTCTGTTTCTGTGAATACTTTATTTCGTGTTATAAATCGGCGTTGATCTGCTAGTCTCTGTTCTGTTATTTCTGATTCTGGATGTTGTTCTTTCCAGAACTGGTGCATTCGTTTTAGATATCCTCTTCTTGTTGGACTTGATCTGTAGTAACAGATCATTATTTCTTTGTTTTCCATCACTGTGTATCTGCGACGGGTAAACACCTTTTCTTCCAGTAGTTCTGCAGCTTCTGGCCCTGGTTGCTCAGCCAACAGTCCTGAGTCCTGTAACCCATTTTTCACCAGATATCCAGGAACTCCAATATCTAGCGTGGACCTTGTTAACCCGGGCGACGTCCGAGCCGGTATGGCATTCTGAAATTTACGTCTCACCATATTTTTTATGGGAGAGACACTCTTTGTCTGACTCCTCTGATGAGACCTGTCCAGTATGGTTGAACCTCTGGCATAGCTCTCATCTTCCTCAGAGTACACAAGCCCCACAACCACGTCAAGGTAGTGCCTCACTGGGGGTTTATTATTATTATTATTATTATTATTATTATTATTATTATTATTATTATTATTACAAATAATAAAGACTGGATATAAAATAAATAAATAGAATTTTCTGAGAATGAATTTTCCTCCATCTGCTCAGAGCCTGCCTCCTTCCCAGTGTGTGGAAAGCTGTTGTCCAGGATTTGGGAAGGCAATGTAAAAGGGGAAGCTCATATGCTACTATGGCTATCTTCCTTTTGCAGAAGGAAACATCTTCACTGTGGAAGCAGGGTGTGTGGGTGACTCCAGAAAAAAAGGGGACAGACTTTAGGAAATATAATATACCTTGACATTGTCCATGAGAGGGTGTGTTGATAGGCTTAGCATGGGCTTTCCTTGATCCACTGGCCATTTTTATGGTCCACAGGTCACATTTGATCCTTTGGTTGAGAGGTGGGTTGAGCTGAGAAAGATGGCCAAAGTCAGCCAGCCAGTTTTCACGCCTAAAGGGGGGCTTGAACTCATGGTTTCCCACTTCCTAGCATGGTGCTTTAACCACTTGGGAATCATTCCAGAACCCCTTCCCTTGTTTCTGTTTTTTGGGATCAGGCTTAGTCTTGGGCACCTTCAGTAAATTTCAAGAAACTCTCATAATTAAAGACAACAATTGGGATGTTAGAATAGAATAGAGCTGGAAGGGACCTTGGAGGTCTTCTAGTCCAGCCCCCCACTCAAGCAGGAGAACCTATACCATCTCAGACAAGTAACTGTCCAGTCTCTTCTTAAAAACCTTCAGTGATGGAGTGCCCATGATTTCTGAAGGCAAGCCACTCCACTGGTTAATTGTCTTCACTATTAGGAACTTTCTCCTTAATTCCAGGTTGCTTCTCTGTTTGATGAGTTTCCAACCATTGTTTCTTGTCCTGCCCTCTGATGCTTTGGAGGATAATTTGACCCTCTCTTCTTTGTGGCAGCATCTCAAATACTGGAATACTGCTATCATGTCCCCCTTAGTCCTTCTTTTCTTTTGACTAGCCAAACCCAAGTCCTACAGCTGTTCTTCATATGTTTTAGTCTCCAGGCCTTGGATCATTTTAATTGCTCTTCTCTGAACTTTTTCCAAGGTCTCAACATCTGTTTTGTAGTGTGGTGACCAAAACTGTATGCAGTATTCCCTGCCTTTCTCATGATGTCCTCTGCATATGAGTTAAATAGGCAAGGTGACAGAATACAGCCTTTCTGGACTCCTTTCCCAATTTTGAACCAATCAGTGGTTCCATGTCCAGTTCTCACTGTTGCTTCTTGGCCCACATATAGGTTTCTCAAGAAACAAATACAATGGTCAGGTACTCCCATCTCTTTAAGAACTTGCCACAATTTGTTGTAATCCACACAATCAAAGGTTTTGGATAAGCAAGGAAACAGATGTTTTTTCCGGAACTGCCTAGCTTTCTCCATGATCCAGTGTATGTTGGTAATTTGATCTCTAGTTCCTCTGCCTCTTCAAAATCCTGCCTGTACTTCTGGAAGTTCTTGATCCACATACTGCTGGAGTCTAGCTGGAGTCATACACAATACAACATACAAAATGTATCTGTAATGATATTTCTAGTATTTAAGGGTGTTGGCATGACCGTAGAAGAGACCTCTTCTCTGCTATTAGAATTTATGACTTGTTGACTTGAGCAGAGTGTTAAAGTGCTAACAAGAAGCCAACTTAGGGTTACATGAATCTAGAAATTTGGGAAGTTTCCAAAAATTTCCTTTCTTGTGCAATAGATTCTCTTTTCTAATTTTATTTTGAAGAAAATGTGTAGGCATCTTCACTGCTTATCCTTCCTTTCCCCCTTTCAATGAAATGTCATTTCCTATCTGCCAATCAGGGTTTCTTCATCAATCTATTGCTTTGTTTACATGTCTCTCTTCTGACTTTTCTCTTTGAAAGCAGGAACACCACACCACCATCTCCCACCCAATCCTGACCCCTTCTTACCAATGATCTGTGGGGTCTATTAGATAGTCTCAGCCCTCCCCTCATGGGATCCTCAGACACACAACCCACTATGGAGAAATGGCTGGTGAATTTGTTAGAATAGATGAAACGGATAAATTAACTTCTTTGATTACAGAAAGGAAATTTTCTACATTTATTCATGACCGCAACCCTCTTATGCCTTTCTTGCATAAAAATGGAAAAAAATGCTAATATTTCTAGCTCAGGATTGAAATGACGAGTCCTGAGCACTCTGAGTTTGCTTGTTTTTTTGCAGATGTTTCATTACCCAAACAAGGTAACATCATCAGTGATAGTCACTGATGATAGTTACTAGCACTCATGATGTTACCTAGTTTGGTAATTAAATGTCTGTAAGAAAACAAGCAAGCTCAAAGAACACCAAGGACCCCTCAAATAAATAAATACTTCTGATTTGATAAAAAAGTACTTTTGATTGTTAGACAGGATAGATTACAGAAAAAAGAGAACATACTTTTTTCTAACAGTTTGGTAGATCTTAATAATTATAAAATATTTTATTAATGAACAAATGTCCCTTGGATTGAAAAAAAAAAGTTGTGCACCATTTATGTTGCAGTTTTATTTTCTCCAGTTGTTGCCTGAAATTCAGATACCCTAAATTGGAGGGTGATGAAAATTTCTGGAGCTGATGAAAATTTCTCCGAATTTGAGAGATTAAAAACATTTTTTCTTTTGCAAAATTAGCCTTTTCACCCCTACCCAACAATATAAATCAGAGTGAAAAACATTTTTGGGAACCGTGGGTGGTCCAAGTCTTTTGATAGGGCACAGAAACAAATGATACAAAAATTTGTTATATGTGATAAATCAGAAAGCAACGAAAGAAAGAATGAATGACATTTATTACCCGAGACAACTGAACAACAGAAAACATTGATTAGAGATTACATTCCACATATGGTAAATTTATGGGTTACATCATGCACTTTCCGGGCTTGATTTGTTTCTTACTTAAAACTTGCAAGTCTATTTAATTACTTTCAGAATATACTGTCTAAGTTTCAGTTGCTGAAAAGGCTAGATTTTTTTCCCATAGAAAAAAACAGAAGAAAAGCATTCTTTCTAAAGTCTGAAAGGAGACCAACACTGGCAAACTAAAATGCTAATAACATCCTCACTTAAAGGCTAATAATGAAGCATAAAATGCTTAATAATACTGCCAGACACAGGAACATAAAAACATGGAAATTAGGCTTAAACAGGAGATCACTTCAAAAAGCAGCCTGATAATGTTTTCTCCTGAAAAGTACCCAATTGGTCGGAATTATATTGGGTGATAATTATATCCCCAGAACATCCATCAGAATCATTTTTTTACTTCAACTTTGAACATCAGTTGCTCCTTTGTATTCAGGTCTGGCCTTAGCAAAATGATGTAACACTTAGGGATGAAGATGCAGCCCAGAAGCCCAGCACTGGAGGCCAAGATGGAGAAGACTTGCACAGCAACCATGAATTTCCCTTTGGTGCTCAGATAGGTAGGCACAAAGGAGATCCAGACACTGCAAAAGACCAGCATACTGAAGGTGATCAGCTTGGCTTCATTGAAGGATGCAGGCAGATTCCTGGCCAGGAAAGCCACCATGAAGCAAATGGCAGCCTGAAAGACCATGTAACCAAGGGCAACATAAAACATAGTGACAGAGCCTTCATTGCACTGCAGAACAATCTCTCTAGGCTGCGAATACATGTCAGAATCAGGGAATGAAGGAAAGACTCCTAACCAGGTGAAACAAATGACAACCTGGACACTGGAACAAGAAAGGATGAGGGAGTTGGCCAGATTCTTGCCCAGCCACCTTCTCACTCTGTTTCCTGGCTTTATGGCCAGGAAGGCCAGCACCACCATAATTGTTTTGGCCAAGACAGAAGACACAGCAATGGAGAAGATGATGCTGAAAATTGTTTGTCGGAGAAGACAGGTGGTTCTCCTTGGCTGACCAATGAAGAGAAAGGAAGTCAAGAAGGAAAGCAGAAGGGAGATCAGGAGGATATAGGAGAGGTCCCGGTTGTTGGCTTTGACAATGGGAGTTTCTTGGAATTTAATGAAGATTCCCAACATTGAAACTGTGGTTAAGATTAGGAACACGGCAAAGAAAGTAAGAATAATTCCCAAATACTCTTCATGGGACAAAAAGGTGACAGGTTTGGGGATACATTGATCTCGATGCTTGTTCTGATACTGATCGTCTGGGCATCTGGTGCAGTGGTCTGCATCTGCGGAAGACAAATGTATATTTACCATGAATTTATAGGACGGGAATTAAAATTTGAAATCAGGAAACCCACATCTGAATTTGTGTGTACTCATCAGCAGGGGGATGGAAGGCAGAAATAAAAATTTAGAGTATGTGTATAGCTGTTGTATTACTATGTGTCCCAAGTGGATCAAGTGTGAAAATGTGGCTAGATTAGGGGCAGACAACTCTAGGAAGCAAAAGGGGAGAAGGGACAACCATCTACATCATGTAGGAAGGTCCCTAATGGACTGGGATTGGCCAAACTGACAGGGTTGGAATATTCTGTTTTTCAAAAATGTAGTTTGATTTGTCCCATTACTCATTAATTGAAGAATAAAATTGAAATACAATACCAATGTTGTTCAACTATTTATAGATTCATTTTCTCCCACCAAATCCCAATGGTTAATGATGAAAAGGGGGTAGATAAACTTGTCTGGTTTGACCTTTCCCTCTAATAGACATAATAAGGAGATATTCCTCTCAAATAGCAATGTATTCCCCCAATGTGTTCCCCCTGTATTCCACAGGAAACACAGACCATGATTGCCTACTCTCCTTGGATATCTTGGGAGAAGATGGGTAGGCAGAAATGTGTCTATCCTGAGTCCATGCTAGAATGGAGATGACAAGATTACTGACGAGGTCCTGTGTGAGTTGGCTTTCATTCATCTCAATGGAGAGCTTCATACTCTAGAAGCAACATCATTCTGTTTGTCATGGTGTAACAACAAGCTGCTTCATGTCACTTCAACTGATACTCCACAAAGTTGCAGATGCTTCTCATAGCGGCTTGGCTACTTCTACATCTCAACATCTCATTCCAATACATTCTTGCAGGTCATATTATTGTGATCTCCTTGGTGAAATTAATTCTGATAATTAAATTAATACTCCCTCTCCACAATACCCAAATTAGAAATATCTTCTCAGAAAAGATCTGCAGGAAACTTTGCTCCTATCTGAAGGGCTGTTTTGATTCCCACTCACCCACCGTCTTTGGTGGAAAAGCTCCCTTCTGCACAGGGGATGCAGTTGTAGCAGCAGATTGGTTTTCCTTCCTGGACCACCTTGAAATATCCAGGCTGACAAGGCTCCACACACTGGGAGTAAGGCAAGGGCTGAAAGTGAATAGAATTGGCATTCAGAAGCATCGGCAAAACTGATCAGCAATGAAATGAATTATAGAATTGGAACTGGATCAGCAAAACAGGTATGTGCAAAATGGACTAGAAATGGAACGTTGTGTTTCTCCTCCAGGCCATGTTGTGGTGACTACTCCAGGGAAGGTCCAATAATTTTCTAGAAAGTTAGTTTTTTACACTGAATGCAGTTCATGATAGTCAGACATGCTTCCATTTTGGAGGACTGACTTTAGAAGACTGTCAGAGCAAGTTTTGGAGAAACACATCAGCATGATTTAGAGGAGAAATGGGAATTCTGGAATTCTTCAAGATGACATATTTTGCACATTTCTTGTACCAAATGTCTAGATAAATTCAATTCTTGCATTTCTACATGTCCAAATGAAAAAAATACAAAATTTTATTTCTCTCCCCCCCACCAGCTTAAATCCTGCTTCTGTTTTCCTCCACCCAAACATAATTTCCCTCTGTGTCCCTTAGATTTCCACACTTAACACAACGAATTTTCTTTTGCTAGTTCTAAATGGAAACAGTATAAGTCTGAAGGATGAATTTAACAGAATAACAGACTTGGAAGGGACCTTGGAGGTCTTCTAGTCCAACCTCCTGCTTGGACAGGAAATCCTATATTATTTCAGACAAATGGTTGTTCCATCTTTTCCTAAAACCCTGCAGTGATGGAGCACCCACAACTTCTGGAGGAAAATCATCCCACTGATTAATTCCTCTAAATGTCAGGAAATTCTTCCTTGTCAGTCTGATATATAGTTTGGGAAGGAAGGAGACACAGATTGAGAGGATGGACAAAAGTAAAGAGATGGGACACCTTCCCCCCCACCTGATTGAGCCATTGAGGCTTCATGATGGTTTCCTTGTTGATGCTGAATTTGATTCCAGTGGCTCCTTCTCTGACTAGACTCCCAAATTTCACTCTGGTGGTGGACTTATTAGGAAACCACACCCAGCTCAAAATGTCAAAGTCAGCCATCAAATCTCCATTCCTATCCAAGTACATTCCTTCCATGGTGTTGTTGTAGATCTGAGGATTCTTCAGGAAATGGTGAAGCTACAGTGTATGAGGAAAGATGTTTTTACAGAAATGGAATGGTTTTTTTTTACATGTTGATGTACAGAGATATAAGGAATTTGGCTTATTGAACTGCAGCCTGTTTTCTTCTCAGGACAATTTGCATAATTTGTCTATGCATAGATTTGCTTATTTATTAATTATACTTAATATTACAATTATCAGTGTAAATCCTTGTGGTAGATGCTTTCTTTTCAACATATGGCATTCCCAGATGGCCCCTCTCCTTTTCTTCTATTGTTTTATTTCTCTCCATGAAAATAACTAGATGGTAGAAGGGCAGGAGAAGGGAAATCCTTTACCCACAAATATGTTTGGTTACCTCATCTATTGCTTATACATTAGTTTCCCCCTCTTCTCTGAGATGTCCTGTATAACTATAGATGCATTCTTTTGTCCACAGGGTTTTATCTCAACATTCTTTGGAGAATTTCCCCTGCGCACACTGAATAACAAGCACTGCACTGAGCCTTGATTATTTATTTTGGATCCTGCATTGTGATTCCACAAGAGAGAAGATGGAGCAGTGTAGAAGACACAGCATCAGTTTGTACAACTCAGTCCTGGAAATATTAATTGGCTTTAGGAAATTGGGAAGCAAATGTCAATATTTGCAATTGACTGTTCCATGTACTTGTTATCTGAAGAAAATATGAACACTGATTCTGAGGGAAAGCTTAAATATTGATTCTGGCGCTCTTTGGGTGATTTTACAAGGATATACACTGATAATTGTAATATTAAGTACAATTAATAAATAACCAAGTACAAGGTACCATGATGGGATCACCAATATCAGGCCTAATAGCAGAAGCAGTCATGCAACAAATTTAATCCATAGCTATACCCACCATTCAACCAAAATTCTGAAACCTTTATCATCAAATCCTCCCAAATTGAGGAAACATGCCATCTACTCAATAACATATTCCCTGGGATCAAATTCATACACGAAGAGGAAACAGACAACAGATTCCCATTCCTCAACATTGACATAAGGAGACTAGACAACAGAGAACTGGAAACCCATGTCTACTGCAAGCCTACACACATTGACGAGATCCTCAGCTTCACAAGCAACCACTCACTGCACCCAAAAGAAGCTGTGTCCAGACCCTCTTCAGAAGGGTCAGGACACACTGCAGCACCACAACACTAAAAAAAGTGTAAGAGAAATAGCTGCTTGCTGTCTTTCTCCATAACAGCTGTCCAAACCACAATTTAACACACAGCCAACCATCACGCAAAAACTAACTCTACCCTATACAAAAGGGATGTCAAAATGACAGCCAGAATTCTCTAACCCCTAGGAATAGCAATAGCCCAAAACCCACAACAACACTCTGCCAGGAATTATCCAGAACCAAGATACAGAAGAATGAAAGAAACAATGTAATCTATAGAATCAACCATAACCATTGCAACCAATTCTACATGGGACAAACATCATATCAATTACAAAATAGGATCCATGAACACTGGCTGGCAGTCAAATATCATGATTCCAAATCCTTAATATCAATCCACATCAACACCAAACAATACCAGTTTGATTTGAGCAACACGAAAATAATCGGCCACACTATCACCCGCCACACTCGTGAGTTCATTGAAGCCTGCATTCCACCAGCAATTCCATCAACAGACAAGTTGACCTACAACAAGCCTGCAAACTGCTCAGAATCCAAATCAACCACACAGCCAATCAGGGATGGCACCGACAGCACAGACCCTCAACCAAACCATGCAAGGCCCCCCACTTCTCACTCACACCTGACCCATCACAAGACCCTCACATGACACACCCACACCTGAAACCCTTATAAACAGATGAACACCGACGCTGACTTCCACTAAACTCCACTGAAGATGTTATCTAGCCTGCTAATGAAATGTTCAGAAACCAACCCACAAGCTTGGAGAATGAATCTTCAACCCCATTAAGTACAATGTTGTCTTACATTGTAATATATTGGGAGAGAATCCAAAATCCCTTTCCACAAGCATCAAATTCTAGAATCTGAAGAAAGAAAAGCTTAACGCACCTGAGATAAAAGAATTGTAGTGGTGTGTGACAACACAGCCAATGTATAATTTGCCATTCAGCAATTCTGGAGGCCAAAGGAAAAAATTAAGAGGAAGATAAGGGATCTCATGAAAGAAAATGTTTCATAATTTTTTTCTCAACATATTCCACATTTCTCAGAGAGTGTTTTGTGACATTCATCATCTATCTGTCACCCTTAGCAATACACATGGAACCTATAAGGGAATACCTGCCATGGCTGGATCTTTTCGACTTCCAGCTTGCTTTTTCTCTCCATCCTTATCCTCTGGGATTGAGATGAATAGGCCACATTTAAGGCATGTGCCACAATCTGGATGGCATTGTAAGTTAAGGAGCTATCTAGAGAGAAGATCTTTTCAATCTTCTCTTGAGGCAGAGTCTCCAAGTTCTCTTTCTCTGTACACCTTGTCCAGCCTTTCACAGACAAGGCAGGCTTTCTATATGAACAGTGAAATTTTTTAACCATAAATGCTTCGATATAAAAATAGAAATCCATGAAATCATTAAATTTGGTCCTTTGGCTGGTCTGGATAAGGAAAGAAAAAATATTATGTGTATATCTGAAAGAAAGAGTATTATACGATAATTCGATGGTGAGATCCCACAAAGCTGTTGTGATCCAAAGTTTCCCCACAATAGGCTTTCTCAAGGAATTGAATATGTTTTCTAGAAAAAAAGCTCCCTCTATGAATGTAAACTCTGAATAGTAAACAAATACATTGATTTGGATCCACATGTTGAAAACGGAAACCAGATACTTGTTGTTCTCAGCTTTTAATAATATGATTTGTGAAAAAACAACACAGATGCCATTCTGAGCCAGCATAGGAATGAAGGTCCTAATGAAATGTTCTCCATTATCAGTGTCTGCAGCAAAGACACCAATGAATATCCACCCAAAATACAGCAGCAGTTTAACAATCCCCTGGTTCTGAGCATCTTCTTTGGGGACAGTCCGGTAGAAAAAGGGTAACTGAGTTTTATCACTCAGGATTGGTGAAATAAAAGTGTAGCTGATCTGGAAACAAAAAGAAGATTTATGTTTTATTTTGGGTTTTTACAAAGCCAACGTATGAGATCCTGAAAATATAATGTCAGAGCTTAGGTAGTGGCTGGAAGACTCCAGCCTACCTTGGTGGATTTAATAGGGGATCAGAAATGCAGAGAATGTAGCTGTCATCAATGGAAGGTTAAGAAGAAATCCAGAGCTCATTTTATGAAAAGTTGGTGCTTCCAGAGAGCCTGCATAGAGCGAGATCTGAGCAAGCATACATTTTGAACTAATCTTTGTACTCAGTGATAACTGTTAATTATGGCTGTATTTATTCTTGTCTCTTTGGGAGACTGAAAGAGGATGTAAAGATGAATTGTACACCGTAATCCATGCTTAACATTTCTATGGAGGAAATCTCCTTGAACTGCTGTGGAATAAACTTGCAGCCATGCACTTGCTCTATACCTGTGGGATTTTGTAGATGCCCAATATGGCAGCCATAAGGATGGATATGTCAGAGTTAGTCTCTTCCAGGAGAACCAGCATGTTCCTCTTCCTTCCACAGCTGTAATTGGGAACATTGGTCTCTCCAGTCGAAAGCAAATCCAACAGACCATCCAATGTCAATCCTCTGTCTCGAAAGTTATCATGGAGGTTGTAACCCAGGGTGAGGTTGGGTAAGAGGAGGGGATCTTTGTTGACTTCCTGAATGGCAAAAAGGAAGGACAAAATTTTCCAGTATATCACATCTGCTTTCCTGAAAAGATACATGGATTTTGCCATAATGTTACATTCAGTGAAAATACCAACCTAGAACTAACGAGAAATTTCCTGACAGTGAGAATAATTAACTAGTGGAATAGCTTCCCTTCAGATGTTGTGGATGCTCCATCACTGGAGGCTTTTAATAAGAGATTGGACAGCTGTTTGTCCAGAATGTTATAGGGTTTCCTGCTTGTGCAGAGGGTTGGTCTAGAAGACCTCCAAGGTCTTGTCCAACTCTGTTATTCTGTTAATGCATTTTATATATGCTATTGTGACTGCACAGGTTTTTGTCCTCAAAGTTCCTCTTCTCTACTTACATTGTTTAAAACAGACACATTCCAGACAATCTGGGTATTGTTGTCCCTTGAATTCTCTCTCACCTCAGGCTGAGGAGTCCAAAAACATCCCAGGAAAAGATTATGGCAAACCATATCTGAAAATGCAGCTCAGAAACAAGCATGGACCTTACCATGTAGGAACAGGAATTGAGGTTCACTCAAAGGACTATAATATACAGGTTATATTTTTATAATGTGCATGTATGTGTGTATGAGTCTATGTAGGAATGAGATAGGGAAATAGAATATAGAGAATCATCAATCAGTTGGATGAGGGGATAGATGGTGAACTCATCAAATTTGCAGATTACACCAAGCTGGCAGGAATAGCCAACCCTCCAGAAGAGAAGCTTAAGATATAGGAAGACCTGGACAGACTTGAACACTGGGCGCTCTCTAACAAAATGAAATTCAATGTTGAAAAAAGTAAGGTTCTACATTTAGGCAAGAAAAACCAAATGCACAAGTATAACATAGGTGGCACCTTGCTCAATAGTACTAATTGTGAGAGGGATCTCGGAGTCCTAGTGGACAATCACTTAAATATGAGCCAGCAGTGTGCTGCAGCTGCCAAAAAAGCCAACACAGTGTTGAGCTGCATTAACAGAGGGATAGTCTTTTTTCTGAAGTGGGATTGATCAGAACTAAACAATTAGAGACTCCTGTCAGAATCCAATTATATTTCATCTTTAATTATCAAACATAGAAAACCCCAATTCTGCCTTCTCTGGATTCTGTCATAAGAGGGAGAGAAGGGGGAGAACAGAGGGGCTTTATGGCCCTCACTTCCTTCAGTATACTTCTAAGAAACTTAATGTGTTTATTGCAACCTCAAAGAGTTTGAACTAGTTAACACCAAAGAATCTTACCATAACAAAGGGGCTATTTACCTTTCATGTAGTTTATCTGAAGTCTCCATCCAGACGGAAGAAAGGGGTGGAATTGTGATGCCTGTAACTATCACTGGAAGGGGGGGTGATTGGGTGGGACTACTGGGGAACCCCTTAAAACCTTGAATGGGAGAGCTTGAACCCCAAGTCCTGTCTAGCATGCCTGCAACCATTTTCTCTTAATAAAGGATTCCTGTTGGAAGAGCTATTCCAAGAGTTCTGTCTTCTTAAGATGCAAATTGGGGTGGGTCCTTACATTAGACAGGACTTGCAAAATTAATCCACCTGGAAGGGAGACCCTTGCCGGGGGATTTTGCAAAAATTACCATGTCAGACAATGGAGCAAGAGAGGGGGAAAACTCCCTGGAAAGAGAGCCGCTGACCCAATTGGAACCTTGCCAGATGTTGGGATCCGAGAGGTCAGATTCCTCAGGAGAAGAAGTGGTGGAGACACGGGACCACAAGCCTCGCTGGTCAATGGGCGTTGGAAAGAAAAGTGAGTGGGGAAAGGAATCAAGAAAGGTGACCCTGAGACGGGGGACCAAGCAACCAGAATGGAAGCAGGAGATGGAGAAATCCCTGCACGCAATTGAAGAGGGAGGAAGCTGGGCACCGTACTCAGACTGGATCCTAGAGAAAGCTATTGACCTGATGAAGAGAACTCTCAGCTTCCTAGGAGAGGAGAATCCTGAGCCCTACGGCCGCCCCAGCTGCTGGAGCCGCAAAGGGAGAGGCACCGCCGAGGAAAACAATGGAGCTGCCCCCCGCCTGAGCTGACCCATGAACCGGTGAAATCATCGGCTACAGCCAAGAAGCAAATGGGATGTTTCAAGTGCGGAAGAGAAGGGCATCAAGCTGTAGAATGCCACTCAAAGGCCCCCCAGCACAACCCAGACAGATCCCCAATCAACAAATCCGGAAAGTCTTCAGCTAAGCCAAAAGAAACGGCCATGAGAATGATGGAAATTGCAGAACCCCCCACTTCTGCTCACCAAGGGGAAAGAACTCCAGTCTACACCACAGGGCCAGTGGATGCCTCAGATGACAGCTCAGAGGGCGAACCCCTGGTAAATGGATGCATCACACCCATCTTCAAAATAGTGACTATATTAATCCCCCCCATGCCCGAAGCTGTGAAGGTGAAAGCCTTAATAGACTCTGGCTGCACCCGCTGCCTCATTAGCCCAACACTAGTGGGGAATCTGGGCATCCCATCCAGGAGACTGGAACAACCAATCTCATTTGGCCAGCTAGATGGATCCATAGCAGGGGGGGTGCCAGCTACCCTAGCCACTCTACCCATACACCTCTCCCTGGGCAA
>NW_024097675.1:0-39945 GCF_016545835.1 Crotalus tigris
ATACTGGAGATCCAATCAGGGCCTTGCTACTTTCCTGGTGGATTCTCCCAAAACTTACAGTTTAAGCAGCAGCTGGTGGAATGTAGCACGTTCCAACAACCCGATCAGAGTTGGAATGGGGTTTAAATAGAGTATAATACCCTATAAATATAATGGAGATCCAATCAGGGCCTTGCTACTTTCCTGGTGGATTCTCCCAAAACTTACAGTTTAAGCAGCAGCTGGTGGGATTTAGCACGTTCCAGCAGCCCGACCGAAGTTGGAATGGGGTTTAAATAGAGTACAATACACTATAAATATAATATGGAGATCCAATCAGGGCCTTGCTACTTTCCTGGTTGATTCTCCCAAAACTTACAGTTTAAGCAGCAGCTGGTGGAATGTAGCACGTTCCAGCAACCCGATCAGAGTTGGAATGGGGTTTAAATAGAGTATAATACCCTATAAAAATAATGGAGATCCAAACAGGGCCATGCTACTTTCCTGGTGGATTCCCCCCACTTACAGTTTAAGCAGCAGCTGGTGGGAATTGTAGCAACGTTCCAGCAGCCCAGACTAAGTTGGGATGGGGTTTGAAACATAAGAGTACAAATACACTATAAATATAATGGAGATCCAATCAGGGCCTTGCTACTTTCCTGGTGGATTCTCCCAAAACTTACAGTTTAAGCAGCAGCTGGTGGGATGTAGCACGTTCCAGCAGCCCGACCGAAGTTGGAATGACCGAAGTTGGAATCATTAACAGTAAAGAGTAAAAGCACCTTAAAGCACTATATTCAATAGTATTTTCTTGTTTCATAAGAAACCATTGATGAACACACTGTGAATATGATTTGAGTTAGCTATGTATGTATGTATCCTTCATTTCTCTTTCTTTTGATTTAGGATCATGGAAAAAGTTTTTATGATCTCCAGTACAGTTTGTTATTCTTTTTTATTGAGAAACTCAGAACACATAGAAACAAATGCAAGTTTAAAACCTTTATTGCTTACAATATCTGTCTCACATGCTTGTATTTACCACTCTCTGTTAGTAGTAGTAGTAGTAGTAATAATAATAATAATAATAATAATAATAATAATAATAATAATACCTTGACCCCCAGTGAGGCACTACCTTGACCCCCAGTGAGGCACTACCTTGACGTGGTTGTGGGGCTTGTGTACTCTGAGGAAGATGAGAGCTATGCCAGAGGTTCAACCATACTGGACAGGTCTCATCAGAGGAGTCAAACAAAGAGTGTCTCTCCCATAAAAAATATGGTGAGACGTAAATTGCAGAATGCCATACCGGCTCGGACGTCACCCGGGTTAACAAGGTCCGTGCTAGATATTGGAGTTTCTGGATATCTGGTGAAAAATGGGTTACAGGACTCAGGACTGTTGGCTGAGCAACCAGGGCCAGCAGCTGCAGAACTACTGGAAGAAAAGGTGTCTACCCGTCGCAGATACACAGTGATTGAAAACAAAGAAATAATGATCTGTTACTACAGATCAAATCCAACAAGAAGAGGATATCTAAAATGAATGCACCAGTTTTGGAAAGAACAACATGCAGAATCAGAAATAACAGAACAGAGACTTATAACGCCGATTTATAACACGAAATAAAGTATTCACAGAAACAGAATTGGACGAACTACAAAGGTTTACCCAAGGCAAAGAAATCAAAGCCTTACCAGAAGTAATTCAGAATGTAGAGGCAAACCAGGGGGAGTTGGCAGTGAAGGAATCCAGCAGAGATATACAACTGTTCTCATTTGGAGACCAGGCACCTCTTCCTCAGGAAGAACAAAACCCTCTAACTAAAGAAATAAAAGAATTGAAACAAAGAATAACTGAGCATCTAGAACAGCACAAAAACAACAGAATAAGGCTACCTGCATTGAAGCTTGTTCCAAAGAAACAGCTAGCACAAAGCATTAAAGATGCAAGAACACTGCAATAGCAACTAATAAGCACCAATTCACTGCAAGACAACAAACCACTAGTGTACAAGCACACAGCTGCGTTATAACATAATACCTGAGAAATAGCAAAATCAACAAAAAAGAACAAACAACAACAGTGCAACCAAGAAAAAATGGAAGTTAGACCAGAAAAATACAGATCAAGACAAGTTAAGAATCACATGCAAGCCAGCTAGAACAGATGAAAGAAAAGAAGCTGAAGAACAATAAGACCAAAGAATACCTAATCAAGAAATAC
This sequence comes from Crotalus tigris, assembly GCF_016545835.1. Lineage (NCBI taxonomy): Eukaryota > Metazoa > Chordata > Lepidosauria > Squamata > Viperidae > Crotalus > Crotalus tigris. Next base: position 2,209 of record NW_024097675.1, read on the forward strand.
CACTTAGAAACAAGGAAGATCAAGGAAGCACTGGAAATAATAAAGCAACAAATAACAGCTATAGCCAGGAAAATCAGTAAATATGAAGCTCGAATTGCGAACTATAGGCAGAACCTCCAATTTCAATCCAATCAGAAACGTTTCTACCATTCCATCAATGGAGAAACTGCAAGGAATCAGTCAGTACCTGACAAGGAAGAAACAGTGCAGTTCTGGAAGCAGATATGGGATAACCCAAAGAAATACAACAAGGATGTGGCTTGGCTAAAAGAGGTGGATGCAAATAAAACAGAAGTTGAAATGAAAGAACTAGTAATAACAACAAAAATGGTAGAAAAAAGAGCAAAGAAAATAAAAAATTGGTCAGCACCAGGTGAAGATGAACTGCATGGGTTTTGGTTGAAACATCTAACTGTTATACACCCACTCATTGCCCAACAGTTCAACAATATACTAACAGGAGGAGAAATTTGAAAAGTGGCTAACACTGGGAAACCTACCTAATATGAAAAAATCCAGCAACAGGGGCAACACCAGGCAACTACAGGCCAATTATCTGCTTACCAACAACTTTCAAATTACTAACTGTGTGGTAGCTGATGCAATACAACAGCATCTAGTTGAAAACAATCTCTTTCCACCTGAGCAGAAAGGAAACCGCCCCAATAGCAGAGGAACAAAAGATCAACTCCTAATAGACAAAATGATCTTGGAAAAGTGCAAGAGAAGGAAGACCAACCTGAATGTGGCATGGATTGACTACAAAAAGGCATTTGACTCTCTGCCACATGATTGGATCATCAAGTGCCTAGAAATAACAGGAGTAAGTAGAAACATCAGAAAATTTGTGCAAAAATCGAATAGGCAGCATGAACAACAGTTCAATCCATGTGAGAGGCTGTATGGAGACAGGTAATATCAAGAGAGGAATATTTGTCAGGTAGATTCTTTATACAACCATTACTATTTGTTATTGTGCCACTGTTTCCATCTGTCAACAAATACTGAATAAGCTCAGGACATGGCTATCAAACATCAAAAACATCTGCCAGACTAATCCCACCAATCCTTTATAATGGATGTCTGAAGCGGTATGGAAAAACATCATCTGAAATAGAATCGCTGCTCAACACTGTCCGTATATATAGTCAAGATATTGTAATGGAGTTTGGCTTGGACAAATGTGCCACACTTACTATCAAACAAGGAAAAATAATGAAAACTGAAGGAATCAAGATGCCCCACGAAAATAACATTAAGAGTCTGGATGAGGAAGAATACTACCAATACTTGGGTATCCTTCAAGCTGACAACATCAAGCACACTGAAGTCAAGAAAAAGATTAGAGGTGAATACATCAAGAGAGTGAAGAAGATCTTAAAGTCCAAACTCAATGGAGGAAATACCATAAAGGCAATCAACACCTGGGCAATCCAGTCATTAGGTACACAGCTGGAATAGTGGACTGGACTCAAGCAGAACTAAAAGCAATGGATAGGAAGACCAGAAAAATAATGACAATGAATCATGCCCTTCATCCACGCAGTGACATTGACAGACTTTATCTACCAGGCAAATAGGTGGGGCGTGGAATGCTACAAGTACATCAGATGGTTGAAGAATAAAAAAATGGCTTTGGAAGAATATCTGAAGAACAATGATGAAGATGCACTAAAATTAGTATATCAGGAAGGTTTACTGACTACTGGAGAGACCAAACTGGCCTACAAGAAAGACCAAATGAAGAACAGAATAGAGGCATGGGAAGACAAAGCACTACATGGCCAATACATTAAAAAAATAGCTGGGAAAGCAGATAATAACAAGACCTGGCAATGGCTAAGAGCAGGAAAATTGAAGAAAGAGACCGAGGGACTAATTCTGGCTGCACAAGACCAAGCCGTAAGGACAAATGCATACAAAGTCAAAATTGAGAAGACAGCAACAGACAGTAAGTGCCGCCTATGCAAAGAAGCTGAAGAAACAGTGGACCACTTGGTAAGCTTTGCAAGAAGATTGCACAGACTGACTACAAGCAGCGGCATGACAAAGTAGCAACAATGGTGCATTGGAAGATCTGCAAAAAATATCATTTGCCTGTAAGCAAAAACTGGTGGGATCAAAAAATAGAGAAAGTCATAGAAAATGATAAAATTAAACTGCTCTGGGACTTCAGAATTCAAACAGACAAGCACCTGCAACATAACACCCCAGACTAAACAATTGTCGATAAGAAAGACAAAAAAGTCTGGATAGTGGACGTGGCAGTGCCTGGAGATAGCAGAATAGAAGAGAAAGAACGGAGAAGATAAAAAAATACAAAGACCTACAAATAGAAATAGAAAGACTGTGGGGAAAAAGAAGCAAAGGTAGTAACAATAGTCATAGGCTCCTTGGGCGCAATCCCAAAACAAACTGGAGCCCCCCACCACTTGAACACCATTGGCATTGACAAATTTGCTATTAGTCAATTGCAAAAGGCGGCCTTACTAGGAACTGCTCCATCCTGCGACGATATATGTAATACCATCAAACATCCACATCTGCCTATCCCAGGTCCTGGGTAAGGACTCGATAGGTAGACAAAATGCCAAATCCAGTCTGAACATCTGGCTGACTGTGCGAGGATCCATAATAATAATAATAACTATCTGAAATAGAATCGCTGCTCAACACTGCCGTATATATAGCCAGATATTGTAATGGAGTTTGGCTTGGACAAATGTGCCACACTTACTATCAAACAAGGAAAAACATGAAAACTGAAGGAATCAAGGTGCCCCACAAAATAACATTAAGAGTCTGGATGAGGAAGAGTACTACAAATTACTTGGGTATCCTTCAAGCTGACAACATCAAGCACACTAAAGTCAAGAAAAAGATTAGAGGTGAATACATCAAGAGAGTGAAGAAGATCTTAAAATCCAAACTCAATGGAGGAAATACCATAAAGGCAATCAACACCTGGGCAATCCCAGTCATTAGGTACACGGCCGGAATAGTGGACTGGACTCAAGAAGAGCTAAAAGCAATGGATAGGCAGACCAGAAAAATAATGACAATGAATCACGCCCTTCATCCACGCAGTGACATTGATAGACTTTATCTACCAAGGCAAATAGGTGGGCGTGGAATGCTACAAGTACATCAGATGGTTGAAGAAAAAAAAATGGCTTTGGAAGAATATCTGAAGAAAAATGATGAAGATGCCCTGAAATTAGTATATCAGGAAGGCTTACTAACCACTGGACAGACCAAACTGGCCTACAAGAAAGACCAAATGAAGAACAGAATAGAAGCATGGGAAGACAAAGCACTACATGGCCAATACATGAAAAAAATAGCTGGGAAAGCAGATAATAACAAGACCTGGCAATGGCTAAGAGCAGGAAAATGCAAAAGAGACGAGGGATTAAATTCTGGCTGCACACAAGGGACCAAGCCTTAAGGACAAATGCATACAAAGTCAAAATTGAGAAGACAGCAACAGACAGTAAGTGCCGCCTCTGCAAAGAAGCTGAAGAAACAGTGGACCACTTGGTAAGCTGTTGCAAGAAGATTGCACAAACTGATTACAAGCAGCGGCATGACAAAGTAGCAACAATGGTGCATTGGAAGATCTGCAAAAAATATCATTTGCCTGTAAGCAAAAACTGGTGGGATCATAAAATAGAGAAAGTCATAGAAAATGATAAAATTAAACTGCTCTGGGACTTCAGAATTCAAACAGACAAGCACCTGCAACATAACACCCCAGACTTAACAATTGTCGATAAGAAAGACAAAAAAGTCTGGATAGTGGACGTGGCAGTGCCTGGAGATAGCAGAATAGAAGAGAAAGAACTGGAGAAGATAACAAAATACAAAGACCTACAAATAGAAATAGAAAGACTGTGGCAAAAGCAAGCAAGGGTAGTACCAATAGTCATAGGCTCCTTGGGTGCAATCCCAAAACAACTGGAGCACCACTTGAACACCATTGGCATTGACAAATTCGCTATTAGTCAATTGCAAAAGGCGGCCTTATTAGGAACTGCTTCCATCCTGCGACGATATCTGTAATACCATCAAACATCCACATCTGCCTATCCCAGGTCCTGGGTAAGGACTCGATAGGTAGACAAAATGCCAAATCCAGTCTGAACATCTGGCTGACTGTGCGATGATCGATAATAATAATAATAATAATAATAATAATAATAATAATAATCCCCCAGTGAGGCACTACCTTGACGTGGTTGTGGGGCTTGTGTACTCTGAGGAAGATGAGAGCTATGCCAGAGGTTCAACCATACTGGACAGGTCTCATCAGAGGGTCAGACAAAGAGTGTCTCTCCCATAAAAAATATGGTGAGACGTAAATTTCAGAATGCCATACCGGCTCGGACGTCGCCCGGGTTAACAAGGTCCGCACTAGATATTGGAGTTCCTGGATATCTGGTGAAAAATGGGTTACAGGACTCAGGACTGTTGGCTGAGCAACCAGGACCAGCAGCTGCAGAACTACTGGAAGAAAAGGTGTTTACCCGTCGCAGATACACAGTGATGGAAAACAAAGAAATAATGATCTGTTACTACAGATCAAGTCCAACAAGACGAGGATATCTAAAACGAATGCACGAATTCTGGAAAGAACAACATCCAGAATCAGAAATAACAGAACAGAGACTAGCAGATCAACGCCGATTTATAACACGAAATAAAGTATTCACAGAAACAGAATTGGACGAACTGCAAAGGTTTACCAGGGCAAAGAAATCAAAGCCTTACCAGAAGTAATTCAGAATGTAGAGGCAAACCAGGGGGAGTTGGCAGTGAAAGAATCCAGTAGAGATATACAACTGTTCTCATTTGGAAACCAGGCACCTCTTCCTCAGGAAGAACAAAACCCTCTAACTAAAGAAATAAAAGAATTGAAACAAAGAATAACTGAGCATCTAGAACAGCACAAAAACAACAGAATAAGGCTACCTGCATTGAAGCTTGTTCCAAAGAAACAGCTAGCACAAGCATTAAAAGATGCAAATACTGCAATAGCAAGTATAAGCACCAATTCACTGCAAGAAACAAACCAACTAATGTACAGCACAGCTGCAGTTATAACAGAATACCTGGGATGTAAAAATCAACAAAAAAGAAAAACAAACAAACAGTGCACCACAAAAATGGAAGGTTAGACTAGAAAATAAGATCAGCAAGTTAAGATCACATGCAAGCAAGCTAGAACAGATGAAAGAAAAGAAGCTGAAGAACAAGAAGACCAAAGAATACCTAATCAAGAAATACCACTTAGAAACAAGGAAGATCAAGGAAGCACTGGAAATAATAAAGCAACAAATAACAGCTATAGCCAGGAAAATCAGTAGATATGAAGCTCGAATTGCAAACTATAGGCAGAACCTCCAATTTCAATCCAATCAGAAACGTTTCTACCAATCCATCAATGGAGAAACTGCAAGGAATCAGTCAGTACCTGACAAGGAAGAAACAGTGCAGTTCTGGAAGCAGATATGGGATAACCCAAAGAAATACAACAAGGATGCGGCTTGGTTAAAAGAGGTGGATGCAAATAAAACAGAAGTTGAAATGAAAGAACTAGTAATAACAACAAAAATGGTAGAAAAAAGAGCAAAGAAAATCAAAAATTGGTCAGCACCAGGTGAAGATGAACTGCATGGGTTTTGGTTGAAACATCTAACTGTTATACACCCACTCATTGCCAAGCAATTCAACAATATACTACAAGGAGGAGAAATTGAAAAGTGGCTAACAACTGGGAAAACCTACCTAATAATGAAAAATCCAGCAAAAGGGGCAACACCAGGTAACTACAGGCCAATTACCTGCTTACCAACAACATTCAAATTACTAACTGGTGTGGTAGCTGATGCAGTACAACAGCATCTAGTTGAAAACAATCTCTTTCCACCTGAGCAGAAAGGAAACCGCCCCAATAGCAGAGGAACAAAAGATCAACTCCTAATAGACAAAATGATCTTGGAAAACTGCAAGAGAAGGAAGACCAACCTGAATGTGGCATGGATTGACTACAAAAAGGCATTTGACTCTCTGCCACATGATTGGATAATCAAGTGCCTAGAAATAACAGGAGTCAGTAGAAACATCAGAAAATTTGTGCAAAGATCGATGGCACAATGGAAGACACAGTTGCAGATCAATGGTGAGAGGCTGGGAGAGGTTAATATCAAGAGAGGAATATTTCAAGGAGATTCATTATCACCATTACTATTTGTTATTGCACTGTTTCCTCTGTCAACAATACTGAATAACTCAGGACATGGCTATCAAACATCAAAAACATCTGCCAGACTATCCCACCTCCTTTACATGGATGATCTGAAGCTGTATGGAAAAACATCATCTGAAATAGAATCGCTGCTCAACACTGTCCGTATATATAGCCAAGATATTGTAATGGAGTTTGGCTTGGACAAATGTGCCACACTTACTATCAAACAAGGAAAAATAGTGAAAACTGAAGGAATCAAGATGCCCCACGAAAATAACATTAAGAGTCTGGATGAGGAAGAGTACTACAAATACTTGGGTATCCTTCAAGCTGACAACATCAAGCACACTGAAGTCAAGAAAAAGATTAGAGGTGAATACATCAAGAGAGTGAAGAAGATCTTAAAATCCAAACTCAATGGAGGAAATACCATAAAGGCAATCAACACTTGGGCAATCCCAGTCATTAGGTACACAGCTGGAATAGTGGACTGGACTCAAGCAGAACTAAAAGAAATGGATAGGCAGACCAGAAAAATAATGACAATGAATCACGCCCTTCATCCACGCAGTGACATTGATAGACTTTATCTACCAAGGCAAATAGGTGGGCGTGGAATGCTACAAGTACATCAGATGGTTGAAGAAGAAAAAATGGCTTTGGAAGAATATCTGAAGAACAATGATGAAGATGCACTGAAATTAGTATATCAGGAAGGCTTACTGACTACTGGAGAGACCAAACTGGCCTACAAGAAAGACCAAATGAAGAACAGAATAGAGGCATGGGAAGACAAAGCACTACATGGCCAATACATGAAAAAAATAGCTGGGAAAGCAGATAATAATAAAACCTGGCAATGGCTAAGAGCAGGAAAATTGAAGAAAGAGACCGAGGGACTAATTCTGGCTGCACAAGACCAAGCCTTAAGGACAAATGCATACAAAGTCAAAATTGAGAAGACAGCAACAGACAGTAAGTGCCGCCTATGCAAAGAAGCTGAAGAAACAGTGGACCACTTGGTAAGCTGTTGCAAGAAGATTGCACAGACTGATTACAAGCAGCGGCATGACAAAGTAGCAACAATGGTGCATTGGAAGATCTGCAAAAAATATCATTTGCCTGTAAGCAAAAACTGGTGGGATCATAAAATAGAGAAAGTCATAGAAAATGATAAAATTAAACTGCTCTGGGACTGCTTCCATCCTGCGACGATACCTGTAATACCATCAAACATCCACATCTGCCTATCCCAGGTCCTGGGTAAGGACTCGATAGGTAGACAAAATGCCAAATCCAGTCTGAACATCTGGCTGACTGTGATCGATACTAATATATAATAATAATAATAATAATAATAATAATAAATAATAATAATAATAGTTGGAAGGGACCTTGGAGGTCATCTGGTCCAACCCCTGCTCAGGCAGGAAACCCTATACCATTTCAGACAAATGGCCATCCAGTCTCTTCTTAAAAACTTCCAGTGTTGGAGCATTCACCACCTCTGGAGGCAGGTTGTTCCACTGGTTAATTGTTCTAACTGTCAGGAAGTTTCTCCTTTCAATACTTTGAAACCTGAGAACAGTTTCAGAACAGATTTTCCAACCTACACGTACACTGTTGAAATAAAAGCATTACTTCCCTACTCTATGATTTTACTGTTTCTAGCCTAGAAAAAGTGAGATTTCAAACTTCTTCATGATACATTACAATTCACTTTTTTATTATGCACATAGAATCAGCATTTGATTGATGCTAAGAAAGTTTGGGCCCTATGGAAATGATTCTTACCACATTCTGAGGTCTACTAAAAATGCTCCTCAATCTTGCTTTCTCGTTACACAAAGGAGCTCTGCCTACCCCACATGTACACAATTAGGATAAAAGAAATTTCCCCAAGATTTTCTGGATAAGGACCTCTGGTATGCATCCTTTGTGGGCATCCAAACTTCCTGAAATATTGTTTCAATCAGTGGGAGGGAATCAAGTTAAGCCTCTTTGAGGAACATTTACCATATTTCTCCTGGTATCTAGAGCTAGGATGAAAGCCTCAGTTCAAAATAGACCTGGAGGTTGCTTTGAATTTATGAATGCATAAACGTTTTCCCCCTATTGTATGAAAGCAGTACATTTTTGTTATTTACTTATTTAATTTTAATGGTCACCCATTTCAACAAGTGATTCTGGGTGGTGAAAATTAAATTAAAATAAAAAACAATTGTAACAATACATAGCAGCCAATAAAGTATCATATTCCAGGGGTCTCCAACCCCTGATCCGTGGACTGGTACCAGGCCGCGGCATGCCATAACCGGTCCGCATAAACAAGCAAAGCCCATCTGCGGGATGCAGGCAGCACAAAAAACCATGCCCTCTCTGGTCCGCAGAAAAATCTCTCTCCATGGAATCGGCACCTGGTGCCCAAAAGGTTGGAGACCTCTGTCATATTCCATAATCACTAATACAACCATTGAACAGGGCTCTGGATGCAGAGCCAAATCTTTAGGGTCTTATAAAAGAGATATGTACAATGCAATCTAGCTGTTTGAATTTCAACATTACTGGAATTAGGCGGGAAATATAAGGTTCAAAATACCATAGTAGAACCTTGAAAGACAATGGGATTCTGGAATCTACTATGATGGAAAGGTTGATGGAGAAGTTTATACCTTTGTTGTCTTTCCAATCCTATGAGATTGCAATTTCAACACCAGGTTTTTCTTTTGACCACTGTGAGCCCACATCTGTCAATTTGAGTTGAAAAGGCCATTGTTTTCTTCTAGACAAAAAGTTGTTATGGGACATCCATTTCCACAGCAATCTGAATTTCTTACTAGCACAGATGCATTATTTTTCTTTCTCAATTTTTTTAAGTGCATGTAGTTCCATTTAAAAAAAAATATGAAGGTGGAGATACTTTTCTTTTCTTGCTAGAAAATAGATTACATTTTGTCAGTGTTTACAGCAGATGACAAAGAACAAACAGGCTGAAATGGCCTGCAGCCACATAACCTTTAGCTATGATCGTGACATCTTTACAAGCTTAGACTGAGGTCAGATTTTCAGGGGAGTAACACCAAAGTACATCCACCTGATACTTTGGGATTTCACTGCAAAATAAAACCTTACCGAGGAAGCTTTCTTTGATGAGTGATAGATTCCTTCAACACTTTGCTTAGTTGTCTTTACTTTTTAAAGATGTTGGGCTTAAGGATGGTTGAAACCTCAGGGAAATAATATATCTTGTGACTCTTCCATCTACATATTGCATTTTGATATAATGACATTCCTGCAGAAAGTTCCATTACACAAACAGAAATAGTTGCAAAGATATGTGCCTTTTTAAAAAGCAATATGCTGTCTTATTGTTAGAACTTCTACCACCAACAACCCAACTGAAGCTTTTATCCCTCTAGGCTTGATAGAGTCATGGGTCAGTAGCTCTTTCTTTTCAGAAAAATGAGTAGAAATAAATTATAGTGTGATTTGAATGTGGCCAGATTTTAACTTGTGTGTTGTTGAGGAGTGGTTTGAGACATGTCTTTGACTCTACAAGGCAAGGTTGATTTATAGACCAACTCAACACTGAACAAGGAATCCAAGGGAGAAGAGTAGAACTCAATGATTGCCATGCCTTTAAATCACAAGGAAGTATTCCTTTATGACTATTTAATCAAAGTAATAAGTTCATAAGAATTAAATGAAAAATGTAGCAGAATGTTTTGAATGGCCATTATTGGAATTATTGAGAAATCAAAATGCTTTCTTAAACAATACCATTTAACTCCATGCAAAAACAGATTTTAGTGGATTGTTTTCTAATTCAGTTGTTTCAAATGTGTGCAGTTTTATTTCTTCCATTCCTTTCCTCCACATAGTAGGAATCTTTTTAATCTAACACCTGCTAGACCTATTGTTTTAAATTTTGCAGTAGGTAAAGAATAATTATGTCTGTAAATAAGATCCAATCTCATCCTTAAATAACAACCTTGTATGCTTCTTTTTAATCAGTATTTAAAGACAACAAACTACAATTCTCTTGCACCTATTTCTCTGAAATTAAGCTGCATTCATTGCTTTACAAATGTCTTCTATGTCTGTAAATTTCATTCCATATTGTTGAAAAACAAACAAACAGCATATAGTCACTTATGGTTTTCCCATGGTATTCAATGAGAGGCATGATCACATATTAGATTAGTCCTGAGTTAAAATAAGATGGAGAATATCAGGGGCGGGGAATACAGTAAAAATATATTTGGTACACTGTAAACTAGTTAGAAAAGAAGAAGAAAGAGGGGGGAGGAGGAGGAGGAGGAGGAAATATAAACAGTATTCACATTTTCAGGTTCTCATGTTGTAGCTAGATTTCATGAAGAAAATTAAAACCCCATTTTCTGTTTTTGTATGTAATATGTTCCTCCAAGTTAATTACTTCATTACTAACATATGACAAAGGAAAAGGGGCGTTGTCTTACCTGAACGCCTTTTCTCAGCATGATGATGGAGAATCCACGGATGGGTTGTCTTAATCTATCTGTTCCAATTAGACTAAGTCTGAAATTTAGTACCGCCCCCTCTGTGCCAACTGCACCCCAGTTTTAGGCTAAGGTGATACTCAGACTTTAGTCCGACGCATCTGATCAATATGGGAACCAGGCCAACTGACCTTATGGGAGGGAGTGGATTCTCTATCATCATGCTGAGAAAAGGCGTTCAGGTAAGACAACGCCCCTTTCTCCAGCATGATTGGATGGAGAACCCACGGATGGGACATACCAAAGCCCTGTGTCCCTAGGCTGGGGAATTAGATTGGGCCTGGGTCCCATCCAACGTTAATGCGTGTTCTAGAACCTTGTGGCCAAATGAAGCCGTAGAAGAGGCATATATATCCATCTTGTAGTGACGGACAAAGGAAGAGGGCAATGCCCATGTTGCTGCTCTACAAACTTCCTCTATGGAGGCCTGGGTAGACCAGGCAGCTGTAGTAGCTGTGCCCCGGGTGGAATGGGCGGTGATATGTCTAGGAGCTTGCAGTGACTGAGTCTGGTATGCCAGAGAAATACAAGCTCTAATCCACCTGTCTATTGTGGGTGAAGAAATCTTTTGTCCTAGTGACGAAGAACAGAGCCTCTGTTTTGCGGAAGGATGAGGTTCTCTGTATATAACAATATAAAGCCCTGCACACATCCAATTTGTTCCACTGAACCTCTATGTCATTAGATGGGTTAGGACAGAAGTCCGGCAAAACTATTTCCTGAGATCTATGATACAAGGAATTAACTTTGGGCACGAAGGAGGGGTCTAGCCTAAGGGTTACCCTGTCCTTATGGAAAGTACACAGATCCTTCCTCACTGAAAGAGCAGCCAGTTCAGAGATCCTTCTGGCTGAAGTTACAGCAACAAGAAATGCCACCTTCATCGATAACTGTTTGAACAAACAAGTGTCAATAGGTTCAAAGGGTGGTGAAACAAGAGCCTATAAAACCTGATGAAGATCCCACAAGGGGTATCTATGTACAGTTGGTGGTCTGGCATTGTTAGCTCCCTTCAGGAAGGAGCGTATCATAGGGTGATGTGTTAAGGATTCATTACCGCAGGAAATAACTGTGGCAAGTGCTGCTACCTGCCTGCGGATGGTGCTTGTGGACAGCCCCTTGTCCCGACCATCCATCAGGAACTCCAAGATAACTGGCACTGAAACCACCAAAAGGTAAATTTTGTGAACTGAACACCAATTACAGAAGCTTTTCCATGTGGCATCGTATATTCTATTCGTCGAGGGTCGCCTGGATTGCTGAATCATAGCCATGACCCTTGACGAATATGAGTCTCGGCCTAAGGCCTGCCTCTCAAGTGCCAGATGGTTAACTGGAGCCATTGAGGATCCGGATGGCGTATTTCCCCCTGAATGAGGGAGATGCGATTTGCTGGGATCCTCCATGGAGGGGATGCGGAGAGCTCCATCAGGTCGGCGAACCAAGAGCGTCTCGGCCAATGCGGTGCAACCAGGAGGACCTCTGCTCGTTCGTGAAGGATCTTCCTGATCATGGCAGGAAGAAGCGGCAGGGGAGGGAAGGCATAGAGCAATTCCCTGGGCCAGGGACTGCGGAGCGCATCTGTTCCCTCCGCTGATGGAGACGGGAACCTGGAAAGGAATCTGGGAAGTTGTGAGTTGGTTGGGGAGGCAAAAAGGTCTAAGGTTGGGGAACCAAACCTGTCCACGATCTCTCTGAACACCTTCGGATCCATCTGCCATTCGGAATGGTCCACGGTGGCTCTGCTCAGTGAGTCCGCCTGCTGGTTGGTCACTCCGGATATGTGCTCCACCCTGATGGAGGCAAGATTCAGTTCCGCCCAGGACCCCAGCAATTTGGCCTCCTGCATGAGAGGCCCGGACCTTGTCCCCCATTGTCTGTTGACATGGGCCTTGGCTGTAATGTTGTCGGTTAAAATCAGGACATGTTGGCCCTGTACTATATTGCTGAATCTCTTTAGGGCCATATGTATGGCTTTGAGTTCCAGCCAGTTTATATTGTTCTTTAGATCCTGCTTGGACCACCGACCTTGAGCCCAGTGTGTGTGGAGGTGTGCCCCCCACCCAAACAGGCTTGCGTCTGTGGTAATGGTAATCCTGTCTGGTTCTTTGAATTCTGCTCCCCGTGAGAGAGCCGGGGAATCCCACCATCGAAGGGAGTTCAACACCGACCGTTGAACTCGGGCCTTCTGGTGGGATGTGCTGGTGTGAAGTCTCTGAAATGGAAGGAGAAGCCACTGTAATTCTCTGGCATGGAGATGTGCCCATGGCACAATTTGCATGCAGGACACCATCTTCCCTAGTAGCTGTGATAAGGAGGCCAATGTGACTACTCTGTCCCTTTGGATCCGACGTACAAGAGTCTGAATAGAGTTCCATTGGTCCTGAGATAGGTAGACCGTACAATTGTCTGTGTCTATAACAGCGCCCAAATGGAGGAGCTGGGTTGTTGGTACGGTATGACTTTTCTGGAAATTAACAGAAAACCCGTGCTCCTGAAAGATCCTGATGGTTAGGGCGAGGTCTGACTGAGTGTTTTGGAATGATGATGACTGAATTAGTATGTCATCTAAATAGCATTGAATCCTGATTGGAATTTGTCTAAGGTGGGCTGCGAGCACTGCCAGTACCTTTGTAAATACTCTCGGTGCAGATGAGAGGCCAAAAGGTAGGACTCTGTACTGGTAGTGGCGTTGGGCATAACTGAATCTGAGGAATTTGCGGTGATCAGGAAAAATAGGAATGTGCAAATATGCCTCAGTCAGGTCTATTGAGGTAAGAAAGTCACCTTGCCTGATGCTGGCCAGGATTAATTGAAGTGATTGCATCTTAAACTTCTTATACCTCAAGTAAAGGTTTAGACCTTTCAAGTCTAAGATCTCCCTCCAGCCCCCCAAAGTCTTAGGGATGACGAAGAGGTTTGAGTAAAACCCTCGCCTTCTTGGTCTTGTGGTACTGGTTCAATTGCTTGTATTTGTAATAAATGAGCTATGGCCTCTGACATAAGATCAGCTCTGGACCTGCTCGTTGGAATAGGGCAAGAACGGAATTTGTCAGGTGGTTGAGAACAAAATTCTAGTCTCAGACCTTGGGTGACGGTGTCTAACACCCATGCATCTGTAGTGGTGGCTGCCCAAGTGCTGGAATAAAGGGCCAGCCGGCCTCCTATGGGAGGTGAGACTGCAAGATCACTTGCCTCGTTTAAAGGAACGGCCCCCCGCGCCTCGAAAGGGCCGATTGGCCTGGATCTGTGGCCTGTTTCTGTATGCTGAACGATCTTGCTGTCGTTCTTGTCTCTGAAAGGAATAGCGAGATGCCTGGGCCCAGTCCCAGGATGGAGCTGGCCAAAAGGGCTGCCTCCTGTAATTGCTCTGTGACATGCTGTTCCCTGAGCGTTTATCTCCTTTCTTTGATGAGTTAATCAGAGTTTTATGTTTGTCCTTACCTTCAGTTAAGTATGGTTCTAGTGCCTTACCAAAGAGATGTCCACCTGTGTAAGGTTTAGAGGCCAGACGCCACTTGGCCTTGGTGTCTGCTCGCCAATTCCTGAGCCAAAGGAGCCTTCATGCTGAGATGTCTGCAGCGATGGTCCGGGCAGTGTATCTAGCCATGTGCAGAGAAGCGTCGGCTAGGTACTGAGATGTAGCCACTAACTTACCCAGATTTTGGTGAGCTCTGAGCTGTTCCGGAGGAATTATGTCCTGGAGCTCACGTAACCACAGGACTGACGCCCTGGCGAAGAAGGCCATGGATGTTGCCGCCTTTGTTGCCCAGGCTGATGCCAGATGGGACCTACGTAATGCAGACTCAATCTTTTTATCCTCTGCCCTAAGTGCCTCATTTATATCCCCAGGAATGTTAGCATTGGGAAACAATGAGTTCAATGGCTCATCAATCTCAGGAATCTCCAATAGGGAGGTCAGAGAAGGGGCAACATTGAATAATGTCTTCTCTACGGCACCAGGACTTGAGACGGATCCTAAATTCTCCCATTGTTTTTGAACCATATTGAGAAAAAGGGGAGGGCAGGGGATATGGTTCTGAGAGACTGAGGGCTTGGTATATATGGCGTGGGGACCCTTGAGGGAGGTTTGCAGTTGTGCAGGCCTTGATTAGCAGGGAATTAAAAAGTGAATGGTCAAAGAGACCGACAGGAGGGGTGGGGTCAGTGATACCTTTGTCCTCTGACATAATCAGGCCCAATGGTTCAGCCCCTGTTGATTCTAGATCTGATGAAAGTTCATCCATGATATCTGGAGACTGGGAATGATACATGGATTGTGGGAGTGGCTGTTGGGTGTTGGAAGCCATGGATTGAGCCACAACCTGGACTATCAAGGACTGAAGATAGTCCGGATTTAGAGTCTGGTTCTCAGGAGGGCGAAGCCCTGCTGCAGTGGAGATGAATGTGGCCTGAGGGCCCAAATTAAGGATATCCTGGCTAGTCAAGCCTGTCCCTGGAGCCGCTCTTATGGCTGGTTCTGGTTGGGAAATTCCCCTGGGGGTAGACCAGGCCCCTGGGGCTGAGGCACAATGTGAGGAAAGGGGTTCAAAAATGGACCTTCCTGTTGTGCCTGTCTGACCTGGGGAGGCTGCCCTCTGTGGATTAGTGGTTTCCCTGCTTGACTTGGCTCGCTTGGAATTATTCTTTCCACTTGCCTCAGTAGTATGTTTCCTCTTGGCCGGCTCGTTGATAGACTTTTCTGCCATGATGAATCTGCTTTGGGCTCAACCTCAGCAAAAACGCCCCCCCTCAGCATTGTAACTTACTAAGGGAGCCCAGCTAATGTGGGAAAGAAATAGAATAACATAGAATAAAGAAGAATAAAGTATAATAATAATAATAATAATGAAAAATCACTAAAAGCAAAAATCATGTGTCTGCATAATCTCTGAAAAGAAAGCTGTGTTAGCCAAAAGCTGTATTAACAGTACGTGAATGACCTAATGCATATTTGGAAACATTGTATAAAAGTAAAAACTGCCTTCATTGTATTCCCATGAGAAATGGACCTAACGTGTGAGAAACTATCTGAATGTTACACAAAAGTAGATTCCATATACAATGTAAGATTCCATCTATGCTTCCTTTGTTCCTGAGAGAAAGAAACCTATAAAGCTTTAGTTTAGACCCTCCCCCTTGTACAGAAATTTGTTGATTGTTAAATCACTTCTGAACATTTTGCGCAAAAATAAACATCTCTCTTTCACCCATGGAATTTCGTAAAAGCCCTTTATTTTTTTTAAGGCTTTATTTTTCCACAAGACAGCAGAGATGATCCGGCCCGGTGAGGGGGGGTGGGCAATGGGGGGTTGGTAGGCAGTGTGTCCTTCCGGAACGAGCTTGCCCTCCCCAATCCGATCTGCCTGTGAAAGGTTCGTCAATTTTAGAGGCCTCTGCCTCAAATTGTCAGAAACTGCCTTCTGGAATGTTC
This sequence comes from Crotalus tigris, assembly GCF_016545835.1. Lineage (NCBI taxonomy): Eukaryota > Metazoa > Chordata > Lepidosauria > Squamata > Viperidae > Crotalus > Crotalus tigris. The sequence goes on from NW_024097675.1 coordinate 18,434, forward strand.
CTGCAGGCAGTCTGGGCCTCTGTAAGTCTCAAAATGGCCACCGGGAGGTGATTCAAAATGGCAGTCGCAGCTCTGCGCACCAAAAACAGCCGTTGGAAGGAAGGCCTGTGAGGCCTGAGGCCTAAGCTGCGATGAGCCCTCGTTCCAGAAAATTGCCTGGGCTCCTAACGCAGCAGAGGGTGTTTGGATGGTCAGCTGGGAGGTGCTGAGACTGTGAGGCCTGAGGCCTAAGCTGCAATGAGCCCTCGTTCCAGAGAATTGCCTGGGCTCCTAACGCAGCGGAGGATTCAAAATGGCGGCCGCAGCTCTGCACGCCAAAAACGGCCGTTGGAAGGAAGGCCTGTGAGGCCTGAGGCCTAAGCTGCAATGAGCCCTCGTTCCAGAGAATCGCCTGGGCTCCTAACACAGCGGAGGGTGTTTGGATGGTCAGCTGGGAGGCACTGAGACTGGCCTAGGCCCGATAAGGCCTTCAGGCCTCTGTGAAGTTTCGGAGCTTCCGGAGCTGCAGTCAGTTGTAAAAGTCAGACTAGAGCTTGGCTCTGTTAGCAGCAATTCAAGGAAGCTCTCAGAAGAGGAGAGGAAAAAAAGGGTCTATGGATGCCCAGCCTGTCAGCCCGGCCGGGCAGTCAGGTGAGGATGATTCCAATCGCTGGAAATCTTCTTTATATTATGAAATTAATTAATGAAATCAATTAAATTATGAAAAATGAGTAGTTAGAGCTAGGCTAACAGAATAAGAAAAAAGGAAAATACACAGTCTTCTGCTCCAGGAGCGAAGAAAAAATGCGTCTTAGAGTAAAGAGACTAAGTCTAAAACTGGGGTGCAGTTGGCACAGAGGGGGTGGTACTAAATTTCAGACTTAGTCTAATTGGAGCAGATAGATTAAGACAACCCATCCGTGGGTTCTCCATCCAATCATGCTCGAGAAAAATCAGTTTTCAGTTAACAATTTTTGTGTCCTTCTCATTGTATAGAATTATCATTACAAACTATTTGATGATTAAGATTTCTTTGCCAACACATTTCCATCACTTTTGTCTGTTTATACTTGGTATCAAAGACTTCTACTTGTGTCTTTCAGTGTATTCTGGTTTCTCAAGGCAGTTAGGATCAATGAAATTAATTCTGCAAAATCCTTTCCCAGAAGAAATTAGATGGATGGGAGTTTTTTCTATTCTTCTACTTCTGAAGCTTGTTCACTTTAAGTTCAACTGGTCTAGCTCTTGGGAAAGTGGGTGTAGAATTTCATTTTTTAACTTTAATATGTAGCATTTTACAAATAAAAATCTGTTCCTTCCTACATAGTTCTTTAACTGTATTCAAGCCAGAGGAAAATTCTTAAATGAATTCAATGTTTCTTTTTACCCTCTTCTGTATAACATTCTTTCATGTATATTTTATGGTGGCGTGACCATGATTCTATTCAAATATTACTGTTGTTGGTATGATCTTAGCTGCAGATACCTTTCAGAGAGCTAAATGTATTTTAATCATGTTTTCAATCTATTTAATATTACTAAAGTAAATATGAACTGCTCTTTCAATGATTTACTCTGTACTTAGTTAATAACAGTGTGGGAACACAATTGAAACATATACTAGATGCCTGATACATAGAAGCCTCACAGCTTTTCTCAAAAACTAAGAAAAGATGGGAGATAGGAACACTTTTTAAGAAGAAGCCCTTACTACTGGCATCTTTTGTACATTGGGCTTTTAGAGAGCTAAGAGGACTCAATTATGTTGACCTTAGGCTGCTTTATCTGGTTCCTACCAATAGCTAGAAGACAACTTGCAGAATCCTCAGACAGCAATCTGGGAAATATAGTTCCAATACATTTATAGAACACCATTTGGAAATTCAGAACCACACATGCAGAAGCCACAGTTATTTATAAAAAATGAAGAAGTGATGACATCACTGGGCACCCATAAAGGAAAATAGAGGAAGTACATCAGGATTTCCCTTCAAAGTAATTTTGAATCAAAGCCTGCACCCAATGAAGTGCCTTGGAAGACCTCCATAGTCCTACTTGATAAACAGTGTGGAAAGAAAAACTGATTAGTTCTGAAGCTTTTATTAAACTGCTCTTTCAGTTAGTTCAAGAGACACTGCATGGGACAAAATGAGGTTCAAATTGACAGTGAAAAGTCTATATATATATAAAAAGATCACATTGTAAGGACTGAGCAGTCTCAACCTTTGATGTGACAGAATTCTATAGCTAGCAGAGTTTTAAACATACAGGTCCATAGACATTTTTAGAAAAGGAAAACTGGTTGGTAGTCCATTTTATCCTCCTTTACTTAAGGCCTTTCTTTTCCTGTTGTTAGTTGATTGATGCATATCCTTTTGTTCAGGAGCTAAAGACAAGATATGTAGCATATGGAATAGAATAGAATAGAATAGAATAGAATAGAATAGAATGGAATGGAATGGAATAGAATAGAATAGAATAGAATAGAATAGAATAGAATAGAGCTGGAAGGCACCTTGGAGGTCTTCTAGTCCAGCTCCCTGCTCAAGCCATACCATCTCAGACAAGTGGCAGTCCAGTCTCTTCTTAAAAACCTCCAGTGATGGAACACCCATGATTTCTGAAGGCAAGCTGTTCCATTGGTTAATTGTCCTCACTGTTAGGAAGTTTTTCCTTAATTCCAGGTTGCTTCTCTCTTTGATAAATTTCCAGCCATTGTTTCTCGTCCTGCCCTCTGGAGTACTGCTATCATGTCTCCCCTATTTCTTTTTTTCTTTAGATTACCCAAACCCAAGGGCTGCAGCCATTCTTCATATGTTTTAGTCTCCAGGCCTTTAATCATCTGAGTTGCTCTTCTCTGAATTTTTTCCAAACTCTCAACATCTTTTTTGTGATATGGTGACCAAAATTGGCTGCAGTATTCCAGGTGTTGTCTTACTAGGGTTTTATAAAGCAGTACTAATACTTTATGTAATCTTGATTCTATGCTTTGTTTATACAACCCAGGATTGTATTAGCTTTTTTGGCTGCTGCTGCACACTGCTGGCTCATAGTCAAGAGATTGTCCACTAGGACTCCAAGGTCCCTCTCATAGTTACTGTTTTTGAATCAAGACTCACCTAATCTGTATTTATATCTTTGATTTTTTTCTGCCTAAATGTAAAGCTTTGCTTTTCTCCACATTAAAACTCATTTTTTTGGATAGGCCCCATTGTTCAAGTCTGTCAAGATCTTTTTGGATCCTGAGCTTGTCTTCTGGGGTGTTGGCTATTCCTGCCAATTTAGTGTCATCTGCAAATTTGATGAGTTCCCCTTCTATTCCTTCATCTAAGTCATTAATGAAGATATTGAAGAGTACTGGGCCTAAGATGGAGCTTTGTGGTACCTCACTGCTTACTTCTCTCCATGTGGATGTAGTACTATTGAGGACTACTCGTTGAGTATGGTTTGTCAACCAGTTATAAATCCATCTGGTGGTGATGTTTTCTATTCCAACTTTTTCTAGCTTACCAAGCAGTATATTGTAGTCTACTTTGTCAAATGCCTTACTGAAATCTAAGTATACTATATACACAATGTTTCGCTGGTCTATTAATTTGGTCACTTTATAAAAGAATGAAATAACATTGATTTGGCATGATCTGTTTTTAACAAACCCTTGCTGATTACCAGTTATAACTTTGTTTGCTTCTAGTTGTTCGCAGACCTTTTTTATTATCTTTTCCAATATCTTCCCAGGATAGGTTGAACTGTGATTGAGTTCTGATCCAAAGAGAAGTTTTGTGGCTGAGGGCAAACTAGCACCTGAGTCTTTCTGGTGCCAATGAAATACCTATATACCATTATACTACCCTATATTTGCTATTCCCCAAAAAATCTAACTTCAATAAGAGAGGTGGTAAAAACTACAATATCCATAAGATAAATCAGTATAGTAAGAAAGAATCACTCAGGTCAGGTTTTTTTTTTTTTTCTCAGAATTGGAAAGGATGGCTTTTCAGATTTATAGCTTTCAGGTCAGCATGAGAATCTTTACTATAGGATATAAACATTGTTCATATAACATTTCCTCTTGTTTCTAATATAACATATTCAACTGCAGCCATTTTGGTACTTTTGAAAATACACTAAATTTCCAGAAATGAACAACTGTCACCATTCCTGCAACTGCTCATGTTTGTGAAATGTTCCTGAAGTACATGAAACAATCCAGATAACAGAATAACAGTGTTGGAAGAGACCTTGGAGGCCTTCTAGTCCAACCCACTGCTCAACCAGGAGACCTATACCATTTCAAACAATTCTTGAAAAATCTCCAGTGATGGAGCACAGCAACTTCTGGAGGCAAGCTGTTCCACTGGTTAATTGTTTTCACTGTTAGAGAAATTTCTCTTTAGTTCTAGAGTGGATCTGTCCTTGATTAATTTCCATCCATTGCTTTTTAGAGATACCAAGTTTTGTTTGATAGGATTCTTTATAGCAGACATAAATACAGTGCCTCATCAGGATATCTGAGGAGTTGCCTCACCCCCAATAGGACTAGCCTGACCCATTCACACCAGCAGAAGAGGCCTGTTACAGACTCCACTCATATCAGCAGAAGAGACCTGCTACAGAATTCCAGGTCAAGGTGAAGAAGAGCCTTTTCCACTGTGGCCTTTGGAATATTTTACCACCAGAGGTGAGAACTGCTTCCACCTTTTTGGCCTTCTGGAAAGGTATTAAATGTATTAAAACTTGGTTTTGCTGGCTGACTTGGGACACCAATGGGGGTGCTTAGTGCTGGAGGTGGTTGATGGGATAAGATCTCATTCCTGTACTGGCCATCTCCTAATTCCTGGGGGGGGGTGCATAGTTTAATTTTTTTAATTTGCGAAGTTTTAACATTTTAACTCCTGTTCTATTTATTATTTTTTGATTTATTAGCCATTCAGAGCCATCTTGTCAGGGAGATGGGCACTATATGCACTTAAAAAATAAATATTTTTTCCTACACATAGCCTTATGTCTTCTGGAAAGGGGGAAACAGACCTAATTAATCAACTGATGTAATGTGGATAGCACAGCAGTACAGCTAAGATTTTGGCAAGCAACAATAAGTATGCTATGGAGTTAAGTCACTTTCTGAATTTTGGTGGTGTTTGTAAACAGATGATAAAAGGTTTGGATAGCTCCATGGGTATCAGGTTGTTCATGTGTGTAATTGTTTCATACATTTCTGTAATCCTTTATGGTTTGAGAAAATTGGGAATAATATTCTACTTTATAGAGTTTTTAAAAAATAAAATAAAATAAACCTGGATCATTAGTTTGACAGCAGTAATCATTTGTTCACTAAATGCTTTTCCTGCAGTGATTATATGGAAATAGAAAGAGAGAAGCACTACATGAAGAAAATAAGGAAGGGGAAGGGGAAGAGAAACAGGAAGAGAGGGATACTAAAGATGGATCACAAATGGCATGATTAATATTTTAGTGAAATAAATATTCTTTGCAAACTGAAAACAGAGCAAGAGTACAGTGGTCCTTTGCATGCTTCCAAAAATCTTCTATGCCATCTTCCAAATTGCAAAAAAAGCATTAAAATGTATATTTTAAGGAAAAGGGTGTCCAAACCTGTGTATATGAAACTAAAGCATGCATAACATAGTAGTAGATATAATGTAGAAAATACATTCTAGAAAAAGGGAATTCACAAACATGCATACACACACATATGTATAAAGAAAAATACATACAAATTTCTAATAGGGAAAAGTGTACTAACACATACAGATACAGTACATATACATGTACATATGATTTTGGAAAAATGGTCTTTAAAAATTATAAACAGTTTCTTAACATGATTATAGAATTTTAAAATGAGGACAATCCAAGATGTATCCATCCAGAAAAAAATGGTGAAAACCAAAGAACTAAGAGTCGAAGAGAAGGGATATCCCTTCCAAAGAACAGACAATGCAAAATACCTCCTGTGCACATTTGCTTCCTGGGGAAGGTCAAGGAAAATCTCCCCAGATGAAGAAAACTGTTTCAAAGGGTGGGTTATGGAAAAGAAAAATAAAGGAATCCATTTAGCCAGTGCTATTAACCCAACAAAACAAAGGCAGTGCTGGAATGAATCCCACCTCTCTTGCAGCACAATGAGAAAATGAAGACATTTTTTAAAAGCAGGAGAGGTTTTCTTGGGTTGCTCAGATCAAGAGGCTCTGCAATAGTATTGATTGGCTCCAAGGCCATATTAGAGATGAAGGCAGGCCTCTGGAGGGAGAGGGTCATCACCTTGACCTGGGGTCAAAGCCAGACTACTGACCCCTGACATCCAGAACTTCAAGCCCAAGATCTGTGAGAGCTTTTATGCTTGCCGAGTGTGTCAGCAGGAGGACCGGTGTCGATGTGGCACTTGCCAAACTAAAATTGACCGACCTGCGGGAAGCTAGACTGCAGAGGGAAACGTGGGTTAAAGTATGTCAATAATGTTTCACAAGAACAATTTCTCCCAAGAATTGTAGCCGTTGGAATGTTTGACATTTATTCGGTAGAAAAAAATGTAGCCTGTTTTGCTAAGGCACTTCAAGAGAGCGGCTGCTAACTGCTGTGGTGTATTGATCTTCTGTTAAATTGCATGGGCACACTTGGGAGATCATTGAGATTCAGGGTAGAGGACAGAAAGGATCGGCTGCACCCGATGGTCACTAATGGTAATTGGTTTCGATCCTTGCACTTGACGAAGCCATGATTTACTTGGTTCACAGATGAATTGTAGTCACTAAATATTTTGAAAAGGAGGAGGGGTACATTCTTTGATTTCTTTTTTTCCTTGTTATTTTACAAATTGTTGTCTCCTTTCCTAGACTTGCATAAAGAGGAAAGATCAAAGTTTTTGATATTTTAAAAGAGCATAACATGTAATTCTGTGAATCTTTCCTTTTGATGCCAGTTTGGTGGAAATATGATCATGCTTTCTGTTTAGGCTGAACTTGCAAAGCAGTTAAAGGGAGACAAGAAGTTTGACTCAGATTCTGTTATGGAGGACTCCATCTGATGTCTGTCTGCTGACAAAAGGAATCAATCAGCAGAACAAGAAGGAAAGTAATTTGAAGTAATTCTTCTTCACATTCTTTTTCTTCCTTTCCTGGCACTTGCAATTCCTTAACTTGTCCCCAAATTTCATCACTTTGCACCAAATTCAGGAAGATATGGGAGTTGATAAAAGACTGCATAATCAAAAATACCCTTCCCCCTTCATGTCACTGATGGATGCTTTCTGTGTGCAGAGTATCACCAATTGGATTAACCATCCAAAAGTTTCATGAAGCAACTAGGTAATGCTGATTCAAGCAAAGGTTATACTCAATTTTCTATGCATTATGGGATAAAGATGGGAGCATTAATGTTGGATGTAAGCATAGTCTCTCTCAAAGTTGTATGTTCAAGGTTATTCTGATGGAAATCCTATGGATTGCCCTTGTACTCACTATGAAATCTGTATTTTTAGCATTGTGGCATTCAGTGTAAAGAATTAAAAAATAAGCCTAAATTTATAATTATGAAATTAAGCGCAATTTAATTCAGTTGGATTCATTTTGTGCAGATTAAGCCACCATACGTTTACTTGGAAGTAAACTCCTTATAAGAATTTAGTTGTATGTAAACATGCATGGAATTGGATTATGCTTCAGTATTAAATATATGAGTGTGGATAAGTGTTAATTGCCTGCTGCTCTCAGTTCCATTTTGCAGCTCCTGAAATCCCTCAAAATCACCCTGCTGCTTAAGTTCCTGGGGGAAAGTTAGGGTTAAAATATAACAAATAATATGCCCTTTTGGGATGATGTGATTTTTACCATTTGTTAAAAACATGAGAAACTGAAAAAAGATATGCTAAGCTTTTGTTAGAAATATGCACTTATTTAGAGTATTTTTTAAAAAAACACCCAATAAAATCTTAAACCAAACCAAATTAAAAATTAAATTAAACTAAAAAGAGACCATATTAATTCAGCTCTACTTTCCACAGTATTATAGTGATATTACTGTGGGAAGTGGAGCTGAGCTGTAATATCAATAAGCACCCTGAGCCAGAAAGTCTTAATACTTTTCCCAATATTCAAATCTGTATGGTTATTATCTATATCTATCCCTGATACAAAACATTGTCTAATCACAAAGTAAGAATTATACTTGCCATATATTTATGCAGTAAGTATATTATTACAAATGCATGTTCCATAACAAGATTTACAACTACATTTATTAAACTTTGAAATTCATTTTTTTTTCAGAATGCAAACTTTTATTCAGCAGAGCAGGACCAAGAAACATAGTTACTCCATCATGTCTATTTGACTATTTTTCCTGGCTTCTTTTCATCTTCGAGGTTTATGAACTTTTTAAACTTCCAGGCAATATTCCTAAATTTGCTTATTTTTCTCTTCAGATTTCTTTTTCTTTTATGTGCCTTGTATTTTAAACAGATCAGATTTATCTGAAAATTGCTTCAGCAACAAAAAAAAGTGTTCTCTTTTTTTCAGTAAATAACTACATAAACAACAGCAAAACATAGAGATTCAACAACAAGCTTGCATTAATAAGGAGAAAGAAATATTTAGTAGGGAGAAAAATCAGCTGAATGGAGTCTTTTAAATAATATTTAGCTACTGATTGCTAAGCTGGAATGTTCAATTTTATTTTTGCCTAAGAAAAAAGAAGGAAAAGAAAGCAGTTTCTATTATCGTGTACTCATTCAAGGAAACCAGTATTTTCACATGGACCCATGAATGCAATCCACATGCTTGCCTGACAAACAGCAAAGAATTGCCATTCATCATAATGTCTCCTAATGCATATTTGTTTGTCAGATCCTGTTATGCTATTCTGTTTAGAATGCCAGCAAATAGACTGTGATTTCAAATTATAGTAAATCATGCATTATAGGATTTGAATCACTGAGAATGGTAATAGAGAAAATAATGGTGACTAAATGCTGTTGCACCCAGATATAATAGCTGTAGGTGGTTTTTGAAAATGATTACTTGCACTCCAACTATCTGAAATATTTACAAATGTCAGAAAATGACGACCTTTAGAGAAATTCTGAAATACAAGAGGTTTACAGTATGTAACTCAAGGAAATCAGCAATAATAATAAGGTCAATACTTGACTGTTTCTGTACTTTATATGAAAAGCATTCTGCTAAAGGAATCTTTACATTTGAGGCACAATAGCAAATATAGGACTGTATATACACTGAGGAAAGAAGAGTACCATGATCCAAGGGTTCACTATGGATGCTGAAAGAAATGGTTATAATTTTACTATATTTACCCCCAGTGGTTAACAACACTCCAAACAATGAATTCTGAAAATAACAATCCAATGAAGTATTTCAGGTTATAAAGTTCATGAGATCTCCTTAAAGATCTGTTGTGGACTAGCCAAGCATTACTGCTGCAGGTATCATAACCGACTCATTTCCCTTTGTTTTTGTAGTTGGCAGTAGTTCCTGTTTTGTAAGAAGTAATGAATAAAAGTGTCAGGAAAAAACTAGGCTTGGAAACATTCATTTCTGTTTCAGTTTTGTCTCTTGATTAGGAGTATTTGAATTGTTTTTTTTTCCCATTATTCCCCATAAGGAAACTGATTGTGCTATGCTGATAATGGATCAACAATTTCCAGAGTATTTGCTTTAGTTTAAAAATGGATAAAATATGTTTATGTAACAGCAGAAATGAATTAAATCTGTGTTTGAGACCATGATACACTATGTAAAGAACTAAAATGAAATTAAGAGAATATGGATCTAAAATACTTCTAGATTCATGTTTGCTTGCTCTTATTCCAGGGGTCTTCAAACTTGGCCCTTTTATGACTTTTGGACTTTGACTCCCAGAATTCCTTAGCCAGTTATGCTGGGAATTGAATTGTGGGAATTGAAGTCCACAAGTCATAAAAGGGCCAGGTTTTAAGACCCTTGGTATAGGGTCTCCTGCTTGAGCAGGCAGTTGGACTAGAAGACCCCCAAGGTACCTTCCAACTCTGTTTTTTATATTCTTATGAAATTTGCTAAATTTATATTCAAATACAACAAATTTTGAATGACCTGTACCAAAGCTGTTAGTTATAAATTCGCCCAAACAGAAACAGCAAGTAAGAAGTGGAATAATATTATTGTTATTGTCAATATCTTACCTACCTGCCCACAAGCTGAAAAGCAAGAAATTGTCTTTTTCAAACATGAAGATAATGGAATCTATTCTTCCATAATGTAGACCGGGCTACCAGAAACACTAACTCCTAAGAAAGGAATAGATTTTCTCCTTGCCTCACTCTGTCTTCATCCTCCAACACTTAGTCACAAAAACTGGAGAGCATGAGACTTATAAAAATATATCACTCAATGCCTACTAAATTTTCACTCCAATTTATCTGGAAGACAAAGGGAAAGCAACAACAACAAAAATCCCCTAAGTACCTTAAATTCTATGACTAAGATTATAAGACACAGGACAATTCAGGTCTGATCAATGGCAGTCTTTTGAAGCTGAAAAGTTGAAAAGGTTCTGAGGGTACAACTATTGTACAATCTGTCCTTACAGCTTCACCTGTTTCTGCCTTCAGAAGCAATGCAAAATAACAGTCCTTTACTGGTACAACTGCACCAGGAGGATAATAATGACACTGGAGGGATTTTTTTTTTCCTAAAGAAAAAGAATGAGAGGAAAAAAATGAGCTTGAAAGAGAATGCAGTTCAAAGAGGAGAACCTGCTTATTCTGATGTTTCCCTCAGATGCACATCCATTCATAATGGTAGGCCTTCCTGGAGAAGTGTATTTTTGTGTGCGTATAATGTTTAGACAGCAGCTATCATTCTTTTTCAGTGGAACTGTTGAAATTCACGTTGGAGACTGATCTCGCTTTTAAATCTGTTTTAAAACAGTGGGAAACTACAAACTGGCTTAGCTAAGTCATTTCCTTTTCAACACCCTCTGGGTGAAATCCAGAGATGATATGTCATGTAGTTAAAGGGTAAATGCATAAAAAGACTTCTCACTGTCAATTCACATGACAGAATTTCCACATATATTCTGATCTCCAAGGAGATTTTGATGACTAGGTAATGTATGGAAATGTATTACATGGATAAGAAACAAATTAAAAGTTGTTTAATATCAGATGGCCATATCGATGGAAGAGCCATGAATATAATCACAAGAACTGCTAACAAAAGAACATGCCTGTTAAAGCGGTTCATGTTCTTTCTTACACTTATACTATTTATATTCTAGTAGCCTACCAATATTTTTTTTTACTGAATTCTATCAACCAGTAGCCAAAAAAAAGATAATGTCCACAAGGACAAATAACATTCTGTATGTAGAAACTATTCAGACTTACAAAATTCTATTAATGTAGTTTTACAGAAAAATATATCTGGTTGTAATTCCTATTTGGTTTACTCCAGGAAGCTGATACCTTATTGGATACACTTTTCTATGTAGGTGGCTGACTGTGTTTTTTTTTTTAATTTTATTTTTTTATAAGAGAGGACAGATTTAATTCTGGATTATGCAATGTTTGGTTCATGAGAAATAGATCTCTTGATTCCATTTATTCTACAAGAGAAGCACAATTGAGCTCAGTGCAGGTAGCCCTGCACTATGTTTCTAAGTGATTTGGTCATAAAACACAATGACATGTGACTAAATCACTTTGTGATGAGAATTTCAGCATTTCCAGTTGCTATTATTAATACCATTATTAATGACCCATCACTGCAGGTCATTAAGCGAGGACATTACGTGATTGCCATTTGCGAATTCCTGCAAGCTTTCTGATTGAAATTATTCATTGGAAGCTGGCAATGAAGGTTGCAAATGGTGATCACATGATTCTGTCACTGATGTAAGAGGACTTTTCTAAGTATTTCTCATTTAGTGACATTATAAGTTTGAACAGTTACTGGATGAGAATTTTTTAAACAGGGACTACCTACAGAACTAGCAAGATAGACCTAGCCTTAGATTTCAATCTTCACATGCCTGGAATAGGTAATCCAAAGATTACTGTATGGAAAATGTTATTGCTAAATATTTTATATTTAAACTATAAAATTAACTCATAGTTCCATCACTTATAACTTTTTGACATGATAAATACTCTTTAACCAGATTTATCTACAATAACTGTTTCTTTGAAATTCATGCTTGTGCCATCAGTGATAGGACCTAACTACCTTCTGTCTTTTTCAACTATCTGTTGAAATTTTTCTAAGAAAAAGCATTGTTTCGAATGACTTTTGGTTTCATGTTATATGTTTAAAATATTTCAGCTTTAGTTTCCTGGCTTTACTTAATCTAATTAATCTAATTAATTAATAGGCTAGGGAACACTAGAGCAAGAGCTGGTTCTAGGGCATGAATAAACAATCTGTTGACAACATAGGGAATCTTTGATCAATTTTGTGGCCTCCAGAGTCCCATTTGGATTTTTCTGCCAGTACCGAACAGGTTATTACAGGTTTTCAGTGGTCCTTCTGGTTTCCGCAACACTTATAGATCAGAACAACCAGGAGAAAACCTGTCAAATCATCCAAAGTTCATTGCCTTAAACTGTGAAATTAATATATGTTTCTGAGTATGTGTACATATATTTATGAATTACAAATTGTAAATCTAAATTCACAGTTCCAGATTGATGTAGTGGCCTGGGAGACCTCCTCCAGGCCTCCAAGGCCTAGAACAGACTTCCAGAAGCAGCATGGTTCAGCCGGTTCTTTGAACTCAACAAAATTTAGCTACCAGTTCTACCGAGCCAGTGCCAACCAGTTGAATCCCACCACTGGGCACCATATTAGAAATCTGGAAATTGTGACTTCTAGATACACACCTAAACACAATTTCCAGGGATCTGGGCATAGTAAAGGGTATCTTTCTATATTCTCTACATTTTTCCCAGACTCTTGTTTTAGGAAGAACCTATAATTAACCTCAGACAAAATTCATATGAATTTCCCAGGGGTTTGACAAATGAAAGATAGCTATTCTAGCATCTTCCACCAGCTAGGAAACCTTCCATGCTATGCATCTGTGTAAGCTACATGGATTATAGTTGCTATTATGCCTGTCATATGCTAAAAAAACCATAAAAGGACTGCTTTACTTTAATTTGTACAATGTGAAAAATGTCAAAATGTTTAAAACAAAAATTTGTTTCAATATTTGAAACAAAATGCCTGAAAAAAAACATCAGCAAATATTTTCTACTATAGGTGAACTATATGTGTTCATGTATTTTACCATTCTTTGCTTGTAGTCAATAGTACAAACATGTACATTAGAAAACATATTTTATATGAATACATAATATTGGATGTATAAAATAATGCAAAAATGACAAAAAATTAAATGGATTTTTTCACTCAAAGTTGATTATTTGAAGGCTTTTCTGAAACCTTTTTGAACATCTGAAAATTGTAATTCTCCATTAATATTTTAGTAAAAAAAGAAAAGATCCATTTCTGCTTTAGTTGTTGGATTTAAATTTTGCTTTTTTTCAGGAACTGAAGGCAGCATATCTGGTACTCCCTCCTCCCATTTTCTTTCACAACAGCAATCATATGAGACAAGTTGGGCTGCAAGAGACAGTGACATCTGAAATATTATGGTCAAAGGTGAATCCGGAACTCTCGTATTGTATAGATCAGCGGTTCTCAACCTATGGGTCGCGACCCCATTTGGGGTCGAACGACCATTTTACGGGGGTCGCCAAACAATGTGATCTGCCATTTTTCCCCCTCAGGAGGCGGCGCCGCGTATGCACACCGCGCTTGGGGGCGGCGCTGCGCATGCGCGCCACACATGGGGGCGCCACCGCACATGCGCGCCACGCATGCGCAGCACATCCGTGTGACAGGGTCGCCGTCACACAAATGTTGAGAACCGCTGCTATAGATAGATAGATGAATGATGTGGATGTCTCTGTTTGCGTGTACCTATAGTAGGTATAAATAGTTACCTCAGAAAATTGCCACCATTCCCAATGGAATTGCATGTCAGGATTCATATCAAGGATTTAGTAAGCTAGATTTTCAATCTGTTATATACTTGTGTTACATAAACACAAAAGGGGGATCCTATGTTGGGTTTTGTGGGCTATCATAAATTATCTATACTTCAGTTATAAAGTGATCACTTTCTTGATACTACCTTAGTTATACCCTACTGAAACTACCTGATTTTACTTAATTTATCTCAGTTTGTTGGCCATCTTCACTATGCAGACCAGTTAATGTAACTGGGCATACCGAATTTCTTTTAAATCCTTTTGGCTGTCCAATTTTTAACAGCTACTGGTAGGTGCTGCTATCCAAGAAATAATGAGACATCCAAAATCACTTAGTTTTGTGGCTGTTTTTGCTGTTGTTTTGCTTGTTTTCTATATCAAAGAATTACAAAAACTAGCAGTTCTCATATTTGGGCAGGCTAATGAATGTGTTACATTTTATCTCTCAAGGTCATTTCCAATTATTTTAAACCCCATGGCTGTTTTTGACCATGTCTCCCTTTTTTGGATTATTAAGGACTAAATTCTTATTTTAAAGTAAGAAAAGGAACATGACAGCAAATTCATATCAGGAAGACATAGGAACTACTCAGTTAACCTAATCATCTCCCTTTTTATTGTTAATTTTAAAAAGTTTCCCCTCAGTACATTCTCACTTTGCTGAATTCGCTGCATGCAACCTTCAGCTTTTGTCCACTATGCCATTACCAACGGTTAATCCCTCTTATTTATTGATAATTGGACCAAACCAAGCAACATGCCAACCTCTGAAAAGTGAACCCCACTAAAGGGTTCTATTCAGCTTCCTCCTCCTCCCATCCCTTTTACAAAGCCCACATTGGCTTCCAGGTTTTGTTCTATTGTGGAATATCAATGGTGGAAAGAGTTGGTGATTTTCTCACTGCTTAGGAATTCCATTAAGGCCAATCTACAAGTTGTGTAATGTTTTGCCCATGCATAAAGAGATCAGATCGCCCTAGATTTTAAAATACTCTGGCCATTTCAAAGTGAATGTTGAAGAAAGAGTGTTAGAATCCCCTCTGAAAGGTGGCATTTGTTTTCAGAATTCTTTCCAGGCAAAGATACCAGTGAAGAATAAGAGCCAGCTAAAAATAAATTCTTTGGGAAGTTGCCTGCACTGGTTTAATCAAATCAAAATTGCAACTCAGAAGCATTATTGGCATTACTCTTACTCACTGAAATTTTATTATTTATTAGATTTTTATACTGCCTTTGTTACTTTATAAGTAACTCAAGTCAGCAAATATACCAATATTCCTTCCTTTTCCTATTATCCCCACAACAAACAACTCTGTGAGGTTGGTTGCGCTGAGAGAGAGTGACTGACCAAAAAACACCCAGCTGAATTTCTTGCCTAAGGCAGGACTAGAACTCATGATCTCCTGGTTTCTAGGCCAGCACTTTAATCACCTTACCAAATATCATGTTATACACAGTTACAAAAACTCCTGAACAGACCTTATTATGGATTGCTAGCACAGAGAGATACAAATGGGCACCTTTGAAAAAGAAAAATAAGAAATTCAAGAAGAAATCAGCATGGCTGCATAAAGAGATCTGACAAACTGAAAGACAAAAAGGACAAATACAAAAAATGGAAAGAGGGGCACATAACTAAGGCTGATTATCAGCAGGCAGCCAGAACAAGCAAAGATGAAGTCAGGAAAGCAAAGGCTCAGAACAAACAAGACTTGCAACAGAAAGTTTCTTCCAACATATTAACAACAAGAAAAAAAATCGAGGAAATTGTAGGTCCACTAAAGAGAGAAGATGGCAGGAAAAATAACAGACAACAGGGAGAAAGAAGAGCTGCTTAACTAGTGGTGGGATTCAGCTAGTTCGCACCACTTCAGCAGAACCGGTAGCTATTTTTTTGTTGCCCAGGCCAGAATGGACTTCCGGAAGTGGCATCCACACAGAGAACCAGTTGTTCACATATTTGAATCCCACCAGTGTGCTTAACTCATACTTTGCATCAAAAAGAAACTATAGCCCAACATACCAAAAAACCACTGCAAAAGACAAATTAGAAACAAAAATTAAAATAAGCAAGAAAATGGTAAGAGAACACCTATCCAACCTTGATGAATATAAATCACCGGGGCCTGACAGTTCTGAAGGAGCTGGCAGACCTTATCTCAGTACCATTGCACCATATCTTTCGAAAATCCTGGAGCACTGGGGAAGTACCTGAGCATTGGAAAAGGGCTGATGTGGTTCCCATCTTCAAGAAAGGAAAAATACAGACCCAAGAAACTACAGACCAATCAGTTTAACATCAATGCCTGGGAAGATCCTAGAAAAGATAATCAAAAAACAGATCTGCAAACAACTAGAAGCAAACAAAGTCATAACTAGTAGCCAGCACAGGTTTGTTAAAAACAGATCATGCCAAACCAATCTTATGTCATTCTTCAACAAAGTGACTAAACTAATAAACCAGCGAAATAGTATACTTAGACTTCAGTAAGGCATTTGATAAAGTAGACCACAACCTACTC
The DNA here is from genome assembly GCF_016545835.1 of Crotalus tigris. NCBI lineage: Eukaryota > Metazoa > Chordata > Lepidosauria > Squamata > Viperidae > Crotalus > Crotalus tigris. Next base: position 35,003 of record NW_024097675.1, read on the forward strand.
CTTGGTAAACTAGAAAAAGTTGGTATAGACAATATCACCACTAGATGGATCTGTAGCTGGCTGGCAAACCGTACTCAACAAGTAGTCCTCAACAGCACTATATCCACATGGAGAGAAGTAAGCAGTGGGGTACCACAAGGTTCCATCTTAGGCTCAGTACTCTTCAATATCTTCATCAATGACTTAGAACAGGGAATTTACCACCACTCTTATTGAAGTTAGATTTTTTTGGGAATAGCAAAGACAGGGTAGTATAATGGTATACAGGTGTTTCATTGGCACCAGAAAGACTCAGGTGCTAGTTTGCCCTCAGCCACAAAACCTCTCTTTGGATCAGAACTCAATCACAGTTCAACCTATCCTGGGAAGATATTGGAAAAGATAATAAAAAACAGATCTGCGAACAACTAGAAGCAAACAAAGTTATAACTGGTAACCAGCAAGGGTTTGTTAAAAACAGATCATGCCAAATCAATCTTATTTCATTCTTTTATAAAGTGACCAAATCAGTAGACCAGCGAAACATTGTGTATATAGTATACTTAGATTTCAGTAAGGCATTTGACAAAGTAGACTACAATATACTGCTTGGTAAGCTAGAAAAAGTTGGAATAGATAATATCACCACCAGATGGATTTATAGCTGGTTGACAAACCATACTCAACGAGTAGTCCTCAATGATACTACATCCACATGGAGAGAAGTAAGCAGTGGGGTACCACAAGCCTCCATCTTAGGCCCAGTACTCTTCAATATCTTTATTAATGACTTAGATGAAGGAATAGAAAGGGAACTCATCAAATTTGCAGATGACACTAAATTGGCAGGAATAGCCAACACCCCAGAAGACAAGCTCAGGATCCAAAAAGATCTTGACAGACTTGAACAATGGGGCCTATCCAAAAAAATGAGTTTCAATGCGGAGAAAAGCAAACTTTTACATTTAGGTAGGAAAAATCAAAGGTACAAGTACAGATTGTGTGAGACCTGGCTTAAAAACAGCAAGAGGAACCTTGGAGTCCTAGTGGACGATCACTTAACCATAAAACAGCAGTGTGCAGTAGCAGCCAAAGAAGCTAATACAATCCTGGCTGTATAACAGAGGCATAGAATCAAGATCCCGCAAAGTATTAGTACCTCTTTATAAAATCCTAGTGAGACTACAGCTGGAATACTGCAGCCAATTTTGGTCATCATATCACAAAAAAGTCGTTGAGAGTTTGAAAAAAGTCAAAGATGAGCAACTAAGATGACCAAAGACCTGGAGACTAAAACATGTGAAGAATGGTTGCAGGGCTTGGGTTTGGCTAATCTAAAGAAAAGAAGAAATAGGGGAGACATGATAGCAGTATTCCAGTATTTGAGGGGCTGCCACAAAGAAGAAGGGGGTCAAATTATTTTCCAAAGCACCAGAGGGCAGGACAAGAAACAATGGTTGGAAACTGATCAAAGAGAGAAGCAACCTGGAATTAAGGAGAAACTTACTGACAGTGAGGACAATTAACCAGTGGAATAACTTGCCCCCAGAAATTGTGGGCACTTCATCACTGGAGATTTTTAAAAAGAGGCTAGATAGTCACTTGTCTGAGATGGTATAGGTTCTCCTGTTTGAGCAGGGAGCTGGACTAGAAGACCTCCAAGGTGCCTTCCAGCTCTATTCTATTCTATTCTATTCTATTCTATTCTATTCTATTCTATTCTATTCTATTCTATTCTATTCTATTCTTTACAGAACATTATAGGATAGACTCATTTTTAAACAAAATTTTCTTATTCAAGCTTTTCCCTAACCTTCCCAAAACTACCACATTAAGAACACACAAACACACACATATCAGCCTTCTCTCTCTCTCTCTCTCTCTCTCTCCCTCCCTCCCTCCCTCCCTCCCTCCCTCTCTCTCTCTCTCTCTCTTCCCTCCCCTGATCCCCAAATCATCATTCTGTTGCAACTGAATGTGTTTATGTCTACTGTTTTCTTATTTGATCAATGATTCTCCTTGGCTCCATTTCTGTCAGCACTCCACCTCTGAGTCTGCTATTAGGAGAATCAATTAGAAGATCTTATTCTCTCCAGCAGAACATAAAACAAACATAAAGCTAATGACAGGACTTGTGGGGCAGTCATGACTCTTTCCCAGATCAGGCAGCAAACAATGACGATTCAAGAGATTATAGCTAAAGAAAAAAAAGCTGTCTGCTGCCATCTAGTAGACATTTGGACTTTTGCAGTCCAGATGGGGCAACCTAATTTGTCCTCTATAATACTAGGTGGAATTGTGGCTTTGATATTATTATGCTGTCTCAGGCCTAGGATAGTTAATTGTATGATGTATTAATAGGCAAATTAAAATGTTAATAGATTAGGGAGATGAAAAATGCAGAAACAGATGGCATGGAGAAAGAAAAGAAAACTATAGATATAAGAACAGAGACAAGGATGACCATGTAGGCTGCTAATTGCTAGATCTTCAATGTGGACATCACAAAACATCCAGCTTTAAAATAGTTGTCTACAATGTTTGGATGCATCTATTGAGAGAATCTCCAATAAATCAATTACTTGGTAATGTTTTGGTTTTCCAGCACCATAGTGCCTATGGTGTGATTAAAGTAACCTCAGGCCGTTCACCAAAAATGACAATGTCTTTTTTATTGTGCTTCTTAGCTGACCTACACTGTATTCTTTAAGTTGTTAGATAATTGATCCATGTTGCTTTCAAGATGCAATTTATTTGTTTAGTTATAAAAAGTAATGGCAGCTTTCTTTTTAGTTTTTCAGTGCATCAACTACTTAAATGAATTAAGTAGTTAAACAAATTGATGAGTTCATCTAATTAATTATTTTGGAAAATTAATAAGGGATGTAGTTTTATGTTTTTATATTTTTCTAGATAGATTTGAAAGTACTTGGTAGAGATGATGATGATGATGATGATGATTTCTAAAATGTATGAAGAATGGCTGCAGGACTTGGGTTTGGCTAATCTAAAGAAAAGAAGAAATAGGGGAGACATGATAGCAGTATTCCAGTATTTAAGGGGCTGCCATAAAGAAGAAGGGGTCAAATTATTCTCCAAAGCACCAGAGGGCAGGACAAGAAACAATGATTGGAAATTGACCAAAGAGAGAAGCAACCTGGAATTAAGGAGAAACTTCCTAACAGTGAGGACAATTAACCAGTGGAACAGTTTGCCTTCAGAAATTGTGGGCACTCCGTCACTGGAGGTTTTAAAGAAGAGACTAGACAGGCACTTGTCTGAGATGGTATAGGTTTTCTTGCTTGAGAAGGGGGCTGGACTAGAAGACCTCCAAGGTTCCTTCTATTCTATTCTATTCTATTCTATTCTATTCTATTCTATTCTATTCTATATAATAAACATTTAGTTAAACAAATGTTTTCAGAACTCTAAACTGCTTTCTCAGCATACCATACTTCTTGACAAACTAGCAAGGAAATATTTCTTTTTCCATTTCCAGGAATTTTTTTTCAAAAAAAAAAATGGGAAAAGATTATTCTAAAAATACCAACTGACACTCCTTCCAGTTTACTACACAAATTTAACATAGGAAGGAAAAAGCATTGGTTGAAGGTGATTCAGTTTGTCCTTGAGAAACACTAACAGTGATGAAAGGGAGATGGCCTTGCAACAATTGCAGATAAATGCAGAGCAAAGTGTATGACACAAATTTACACACACACACTTTCTGCCAGCAAAATGTAACAGCAGCAAAATGTGCAAATGTCATAAAATTAATTTTTAAGACTAGGGATTACCCAAAAGAAGGTGCTGTTGTGCCAAACAGAGGCCCATTAAACTCTTCCCTCCTTCCATCATATTTAATAGTTAAGGGCTGCAGGAATCATAAGGTATAAAGATGCGGTTTCACTTACAGAGGTCCGAGAAGAGCTACTAGCCACAGATTCACATTTAGCAACCCCTGAGACAATCTTGAAACAAAAGGGCCTGTTTACCACAGCAAGCAAATGTTTGCAACAGAGGTGTTGCAAGAGTTAAAAGAAGTAAAACTGTTTAACAGGGTTGCCGATCTCCTATTAAAATGGCAGTACTATAAATGTTCTAGTATTGTCAGGAATGTTCTGTTGGATGACACTCGGCTGTGATTTGTACACACAGCGGACCAGAGCTGATGGGTGAATGAAATGATCCATAACCCTCCCTGACACATTTAGAGCAGTTCAGCTGCACACAGAGAACAGTCCATCATTTGCACCCTTCTGTGAAAGCTGGCTTTACCAAGTGTTTCAATGAAATATGTGCAACTTCCCATTTAAATTAGTACCACATGAACCATGAAGAGCACCACAGGTATCTGTTGTAGTACCAGCCTAATGTAAAAGTAGCCTGTCTTGTAATGCTCTAACAGGAAAGACATACAACCATTCATCTGTAACATATTAAAACCAGAAGAAATAAATTACTCTATAGATGAAGAATTATGGCTCATGGAGAGAAATGTGCAAAGGTAGTTCAAAAAGCAGCTTTTCCTAAAAAATTATTGCAACAGCATTTGAATTCCTAATGCATATTAAACGTCATTTGCATAATCATAAATCATCATTTTTAAAAAATATGAAAATCTGGCTCAAACTTTTTTAGAGGGCCACTTTACTTTTTTTTCAAAATCATTTTGAAACAGATGAGAGTATCAGGGAAAGGAATTCACAAAATAGAAAAGATAAAGCCTTTGGCCATGGAAATCACTAGTTATCATATTATTAGGCTTCTGAGGGCAGTTGAAGTAAACATTACCAAAATGTTTCTCTGATTATCTAGGGATTTTGTCTGTTCTGGCCTTTTGCTACCATGACTATTCTAATTATTCATGTTCAGAGATGGGATTTTACTGAATTTGTCTGTTATAAGTCAAATAGGATCAGAAATAAGTGCCTCTCTTGATGTGCTTTGATCAGTAGGTTGAT